>NW_024609246.1:0-127339 GCF_018296145.1 Oncorhynchus tshawytscha | reverse complement strand
ATAGCACACTGTAGATGGTACCATATAACACACTGTAGATGGTACCATATAACACACTGTAGATGGTATGGTACCATATAGCACACTGTAGATGGTACCATATAACACACTGTAGATGGTACCATATAACACACTGTAGATGGTACCATATAGCACACTGTAGATGGTACCATATAACACACTGTAGATGGTACCATATAACACACTGTAGATGGTACCATATAACACACTGTAGATGGTACCATATAACACTGTAGATGGTACTGTAGATGGTACCATATAACACACTGTAGATGGTACCATATAACACACTAGATGGTACCATATAACACACTGTAGATGGTACCATATAACACACTGTAGATGGTACCATATAACACACTGTAGATGGTACCATATAACACACTGTAGATGGTACCATATAGCACACTGTAGATGGTACCATATAGCACACCATATAGCACACTGTAGATGGATGGTACCATATAACACACTGTAGATGGATGGTACCATATAACACACTGTAGATGGATGGTACCATATAACACACTGTAGATGGTACCATATAACACACTGTAGATGGTACCATATAACACACTGTAGATGGTACCATATAACACACTGTAGATGGTACCATATAACACACTGTAGATGGTACCATATAACACACTGTAGATGGATGGTACCAAATAACACACTGTAGATGGATGGTACCATATAGCACACTGTAGATGGATGGTACCATATAACACACTGTAGATGGTTGGTACCATATAACACACTGTAGATGGTACCATATAGCACACTGTAGATGGTTGGTACCATATAACACACTGTAGATGGTTGGTACCATATAACACACTGTAGATGGATGGTACCAAATAGCACACTGTAGATGGTTGGTACCATATAACACACTGTAGATGGATGGTACCATATAACACACTGTAGATGGATGGTACCATATAACACACTGTAGATGGTTGGTACCATATAACACACTGTAGATGGTTGGTACCATATAACACACTGTAGATGGATGGTACCAAATAGCACACTGTAGATGGTTGGTACCATATAGCACACAGTAGATGGTTGGTACCATATAACACACTGTAGATGGTACCATATAACACACTGTAGATGGTACCATATAACACACTGTAGATGGATGGTACCATATAACACACTGTAGATGGATGGTACCAAATAGCACACTGTAGATGGTTGGTACCATATAACACACTGTAGATGGTACCATATAACACACTGTAGATGGATGGTACCATATAACAAACTGTAGATGGATGGTACCATATAACACACTGTAGATGGATGGTACCATATAACACACTGTAGATGGATGGTACCAAATAGCACACTGTAGATGGTTGGTACCATATAACACACTGTAGATGGATGGTACCATATAACACACTGTAGATGGATGGTACCAAATAGCACACTGTAGATGGATGGTACCATATAGCACACTGTAGATGGTTGGTACCATATAACACACTGTAGATGGATGGTACCATATAGCACACTGTAGATGGATGGTACCATATAGCACACTGTAGATGGATGGTACCATATAGCACACTGTAGATGGTTGGTACCATATAACACACTGTAGATGGTACCATATAACACACTGTAGATGGTACCATATAACACACTGTAGATGGTACCATATAACACACTGTAGATGGATGGTACCATATAGCACACTGTAGATGGTACCATATAGCACACTGTAGATGGTACCATATAACACACTGTAGATGGATGGTACCATATAGCACACTGTAGATGGTACCATATAGCACACTGTAGATGGTACCATATAGCACACTGTAGATGGTACCATATAACACACTGTAGATGGTACCATATAACACACTGTAGATGGATGGTACCATATAACACACTGTAGATGGTACCATATAGCACACTGTAGATGGTACCATATAACACACTGTAGATGGTACCATATAACACACTGTAGATGGTACCATATAACACACTGTAGATGGTACCATATAGCACACTGTAGATGGTACCATATAACACACTGTAGATGGATGGTACCATATAACACACTGTAGATGGTACCATATAGCACACTGTAGATGGTACCATATAGCACACTGTAGATGGTACCATATAACACACTGTAGATGGTACCATATGGTAACACACTGTAGATGGTACCATATAACACACTGTAGATGGTACCATATAACACACTGTAGATGGTACCATATAGTGGTACCATATAACACACTGTAGATGGTACCATATAGCACACTGTAGATGGATGGTACCATATAACACACTGTAGATGGTACCATATAACACACTGTAGATGGATGGTGGTACCATATAGCACACTGTAGATGGTATGGTACCATATAATGCACACTGTAGATGGTACCATATAACACACTGTAGATGGTACCATATAACACACTGTAGATGGTACCATATAACACACTGTAGATGGTACCATATAGCACACTGTAGATGGTACCACTGTATAACACACTGTAGATGGTACCATATAACACACTGTAGATGGTACCATATAACACACTGTAGATGGATGGTACCATATAACACACTGTAGATGGTACCATATAGCACACTGTAGATGGTACCATATAACACACTGTAGATGGATGGTACCATATAACACACTGTAGATGGTACCATATAGCACACTGTAGATGGTACCATAAAACACACTGTAGATGGATGGTACCATATAACACACTGTAGATGGTACCATATAGCACACTGTAGATGGTACCATATAGCACACTGTAGATGGTACCATATAACACACTGTAGATGGTACCATATAACACACTGTAGATGGTACCATATAACACACTGTAGATGGTACCATATAGCACACTGTAGATGGTACCATATAACACACTGTAGATGGTACCATATAGCACACTGTAGATGGATGGTACCATATAACACACTGTAGATGGTACCATATAACACACTGTAGATGGATGGTACCATATAGCACACTGTAGATGGATGGTACCATATAGCACACTGTAGATGGTACCATATAACACACTGTAGATGGTACCATATAACACACTGTAGATGGTACCATATAACACACTGTAGATGGTACCATATAGCACACTGTAGATGGTACCATATAACACACTGTAGATGGTACCATATAACACACTGTAGATGGTACCACATAACACACTGTAGATGGATGGTACCATATAACACACTGTAGATGGTACCATATAGCACACTGTAGATGGTACCACATAACACACTGTAGATGGATGGTACCATATAACACACTGTAGATGGTACCATATAGCACACTGTAGATGGTACCATAAAACACACTGTAGATGGTGGTACCATATAACACACTGTAGATGGTACCATATAACACACTGTAGATGGTACCATATAGGAGATGGTACCATATAGCACACTGTAGATGGTACCATATAACACACTGTAGATGGTACCATATAACACAGATGGTACTGTAGATGGATGGTACCATATAACACACTGTAGATGGTACCATATAACACACTGTAGATGGATGGTACCATATAGCACACTGTAGATGGTACCATATAACACACTGTAGATGGATGGTACCATATAGCACACTGTAGATGGTACCATATAACACACTGTAGATGGATGGTACCATATAGCACACTGTAGATGGTACCATATAACACACTGTAGATGGTTGGTACCATATAACACACTGTAGATGGTACCATATAACACACTGTAGATGGTACCATATAACACACTGTAGATGGTACCATATAGCACACTGTAGATGGTACCATATAACACACTGTAGATGGATGGTACCATATAGCACACTGTAGATGGTACCATATAGCACACTGTAGATGGTACCATATAACACACTGTAGATGGATGGTACCATATAGCACACTGTAGATGGTACCATATAGCACACTGTAGATGGTACCATATAACACACTGTAGATGGTACCATATATCACACTGTAGATGGTACCATATAACACACTGTAGATGGTTGGTACCATATAACACACTGTAGATGGTACCATATAACACACTGTAGATGGTACCATATAACACACTGTAGATGGTACCATATAGCACACTGTAGATGGTACCATATAACACACTGTAGATGGATGGTACCATATAGCACACTGTAGATGGTACCATATAGCACACTGTAGATGGTACCATATAACACACTGTAGATGGTACCATATAGCACACTGTAGATGGATGGTACCATATAACACACTGTAGATGGATGGTACCATATAACACACTGTAGATGGATGGTACCATATAACACACTGTAGATGGATGGTACCATATAACACACTGTAGATGGATGGTACCATATAACACACTGTAGATGGTACCATATAACACACTGTAGATGGTACCATATAACACACTGTAGATGGTACCATATAACACACTGTAGATGGTTGGTACCATATAACACACTGTAGATGGATGGTACCATATAGCACACTGTAGATGGATGGTACCATATAACACACTGTAGATAGATGGTACCATATAACACACTGTAGATGGATGGTACCATATAACACACTGTAGATGGATGGTACCATATAACACACTGTAGATGGTACCATATAACACACTGTAGATGGATGGTACCATATAACACACTGTAGATGGATGGTACCATATAGCACACTGTAGATGGTACCATATAACACACTGTAGATGGATGGTACCATATAACACACTGTAGATGGTACCATATAACACACTGTAGATACATTTTCCCCATTGTGTGACATCATCATAGTGCTTGAGGTAAGTTCCCACAGTAGAAGAGTGTTCCAGCAAGCCTTTTGGGGACACATTGCCTGTCCCATCGTATCTACTCAATAGAGTCTCAACACAAATCCAGCATGAATTATAATTTCAAACACCACATAAATGTGGTAAGCTGCATTGTTTAGACTAGAAGGAGTGCATCAAGACCATCGATTGGCATACCAAATGAGCTGACCCCCCCCAAAAAAAAAATAAAACTTCAATAGAATATAAATTAAAGAAATTGATCAGGACCTCATTAGAAAATAACAATGTCAAATAATATATTGTTGGGGAAAATATTATAAAGTCAAATACAAACACGTATTTGCAAACTGGTCTCAGAGCATTTTATATTATGCTGTATGTAAATCTGAGACACTCCAGTTAGTTGATATGTTATGTTCCGTATGGTATGCATTCATTTGTGGATGGCCATCAGTCATTTCGTATGATATGTGACATATTACAATTTGTATTATATGCAACAAATTTGCTAAACATACAATAGGTTACAAATTTGCAAAATGTTATGAATTTTCAAAGTGTACTATATGTTACAAATTCTAGCTAAGTAGCTAGGTGGCTAATATTAGCTACGCTAGGGGTTAGGGATAAGAGTTAGGTTAAATTGATTTATTTAACTGGGCAAGTCAGTTAAGAACAAATTCTTATTTTCAATGACAGCTAGTAACAGTGGGTTAACTGCTTTGTTCAGGGGCAGAATGACAGATTTTTACCTTGTCAGCTCAGAGATTTGATCTTGCAGGCTTTCGGTTGCTAGTCCAATGCTCTAACCACTAGGCTAACTGCCGCCCCAGGTTAGGGTTAGGGGAAGGGTTAGCTAAAAGCATTAAGGTAAGTATGTAGTTGCAATGTAGTTGCAATGTGAGTTATACGCCGATCCAACCACTCTACTTTTGTTTTTGCCTTAACTAACCATGTCTTAAGTCACCATACCAAACTTAACATATCATTCTTTATAGTGTCCTGGATTTGCATTTACTATCTTACTTCTAGTCTATGAGACCAGGCTGGAATTTGGTGAGATGTTTTTGAGAACAACCAGACTGTGTAATACAGTAAGTGTGTAGTCATGGTGACATCCCTCGGTCATATGAGGTCAACTGAATCTTGTGTACAGTGTTTGTGTCCTGATGTGCCCTCGTGTGACCACATGCGACCAATTGAAATTCGACCCTGCCGCTGTTCGCCCACCAGCCAACTCTTACGAGGAACATTCAGGAAGAGATACAACAATAATACCGTTTCACTCTTTTGTATTTTGTCATGAAGCCACCCGATGATTCCTAACATCAATACACAGAGGTTATTTGGATTGGGAGGCAGGGGGGAGCTGGGGAGTCTGTTTGGGGTGGGGTAAGAGGTGGGTGCAGGTGGTGGTCAATGGGCATGTGGGCTAAAAAGTCTGAACAATGGGTCAGTAAACCCCAGTGATGATTCAGGGGGATTTGCCAATAAGGATCCACAGCAATGTCAGTGGAGGGTATTGTGCTGAGGTGGCAGCCTGATGAGCCTGTGCCAGCAGCCTGGTCTCATAGACTAGACGTAACATAGTCAATGTAAATCTGGACCGTTAGTATGATATGTTACGTTTGGTATGGTTACATAATACAGATGGTTACTTAATTTACTGCCGTGGGCGACATCTGGGTCATACAGACTGTTTCTTGGTCGTCTTAAACAAATCGACTTTGAAGCAAAAGTATCCACTTCACACACATGGTTATGGACTTAAAAAAAGAAGACACCTGTACCATGTCACATATAGAGTTGAAATGTTTTACATTTTGAGTTTGAGTTCCAATATTACACTTTATATACACCACAGAAGACTGAAATAATAATAATAATGTTTGACATAGAAACACAGAAACACAGGATCTTTGTCTGTTCATTAATTATGAAAAATGTTAATAACATTCCACCCCTGAGACAACTGGGTCATTTGACTGCAGGAAAGGGCTACGGCAAAAACGAAAGTAACATGCGTGGTTGGTTGGGGTGTACAGATAGACGTATAACATGAACATCTAGCAACCCAAAGGTTGCGAGTTCAAATCTCCTGATGGATAGCTAACCCTTATCCCTTTTAGCTAACCCGAACTCTAACCCTTTTACCTAACTTTTACCAAACTTAAACCTAACATTAACCCTTAACCCTGACCCCTAACCTAGCTAATGTTAGCCACCTTGCTAGAATTCGTAACATATTATACATTTAGCAAATTTGTAACTTCTTGTACATTTTGAGAATTCGTAACATATTCTACGTTCTGCACATTTGTAACATCTAATACGAATTGTAATTCATAACACATCATACGAAATGAATGATGGACATCGATAAGTGAATACATACCATACAAAACATAACATATCACACTAAATGGAGCATCTCGGATTTACATACAGAATAATACAAAATGCTCTGAGACCAGGTTGGTGCCAGGGATGGCTGAAATCCCACAGTGTTTTATACACAGAGGTGGCTGACAATGCAAAAACCAGGCATGGGTCTGGTGGGCCTGGGCCTGCACAGCCCAATGTATTGTACCACATGCCAGCTCTGACACTACTACCACTACCCAGCCTGCATAGGGCCTGCTACCCAGCATGCAATGCACAGTACCGTATCCAGCATCATAATATAATATGACAGGAATGGTAAAATGGATTCCTGCAAGTAGCTACTTTATAGAAGTGTTTTTAGACATCTATAAATAGTATATAAAAGCATTGATTCTCACCCCATCTTCTAGTCCACACCAACATATCAATGGTGAGTCACTGTTATTTAGGGGACCTGTAACTCATGGATAGATGATTGTCTGTGATTTGTAAGTGTTGATCATGTCTGGGATTTTCTGCGTTGTTTCATTTCCCTACGTGCACCATAAATGCATTTGTAGCTATTTATTTGTTTTCTGTAGTCTTTGTGTATTCAGAGTGACAATAACAACAACAATAACAACAGTTTCATGAAAGGATTCCCTACATCTTACTTCAGTCTAATTGACCTGTATTATAAACCTATAGGTGTTCATTTCATTGTTTTCCTGTAAGTGCATCCTCTCACTCAATCCCTTTAAATCTCTTTCATAAATCTCTTTGTATACTTGTACAGTATGGGTACCCTCCAGCAGAGGGAATCATTCTCAAGTGTCATAGGGTCGGATTCATGCACACCTGCCATAGCAAAGTCTTTGCAATGTCTTTGCACATAACTAATACCTTGTGCCGTGCTAAAAGCATTCGTCTGTGATCCTTGCTATTTTTACTCTACCCAAAGCCATTCAATTGTATCTAACTTGATGGAAAAGGTATATGCAACAGAAATGGACAAATACCAATATTTATGAAATCAAAAAGATTAGGTACTTGTATTATTATTATTATTATTATTATTATTGTTGAAATCAAATGTGCTGAATTGACCATTAAATCTGATAAGGACTGCAGTTACCAACATTGACCAGCAGAGGGGAGTGTCACTTTCATGTCTGTCTAGCAGTCAGACATGGACCACGGTGTGGGTGTTACATTTGGCAGCTGCAGAGAGAGGATAAAAGAGTTAGTGCCACCATGAATCCTCTCTGTGAGTCACAAACTGTGGCCCTATTCCATACATAGTGCACTACTTTTGACCAGAGCTCTATGGGCCCTGGTTAAAAGTAGTGCACCACATAGGAAAAAGGGTGGCATTTGGGAAGCACACTCACTCTGTTCTTTGCTGTCTCCTCTCAGATTAAAGGCCCTTTGAGTCTTGCTCTGAAGTACCTGTACCTGGCCCTGTGAACCCACTGCAGCACAGCTTCAAAAGCATATTCATCACTCTTTTCTAGCTACACTGAGTGTACAACATTAGGAACACCTTCCTAATATTGAGTTGCACCCCTTTTGCCCTCAGAAGAAGCCTCAATTCATCAGGGCATGGAGTCTACAATGTGTCAAAAGCGTTCCACAGTGATGCTGGCCCATGTTAAATCCAACGCTTCCCACAGTTGTGCCAAGTTGGCTGGATGTCCTTAGGGTGGTGGACCATTCTTGATACACACGGGAAACAGTTGAGCGTGAAAAACCCAGCAGCGTTGCAATTCTTGACACATTCAAACCGGAAAGCCTTGCACCTACTACCATACCCAAAGACACCTACTACCATACCCAAAGGCACCTACTACCATACCCAAAGGCACCTACTACCATACCCAAAGGCACCTACAACCATACCCAAAGGCACCTACTACCATTCAAAGGCACCTACTACCATTCAAAGGCACCTACTACCATACACAAAGGCACCTACTACCATACCCAAAGGCACCTACTACCGTACTCAAAGGCACCTACTACCGTACTCAAAGGCACCTACTACCATTCAAAGGCACCTACTACCGTACCCAAAGGCACCTACTACCATTCAAAGGCACCTACTACCGTACCCAAAGACACCTACTACCGTACCCAAAGGCACCTACTACCATACCCAAAGGCACCTACTACCATACCCAAAGGCACCTACTACCATTCAAAGGCACCTACTACCATTCAAAGGCACCTACTACCATTCAAAGGCACCTACTACCATACCCAAAGGCACCTACTACCGTACCCAAAGGCACCTACAACCATACCCAAAGGCACCTACTACCATACCCAAAGGCACCTACTACCATTCAAAGGCACCTACTACCATTCAAAGGCACCTACTACCATACACAAAGGCACCTACTACCATACCCAAAGGCACCTACTACCGTACTCAAAGGCACCTACTACCGTACTCAAAGGCACCTACTACCATTCAAAGGCACCTACTACCGTACCCAAAGGCACCTACTACCATTCAAAGGCACCTACTACCGTACCCAAAGACACCTACTACCGTACCCAAAGGCACCTACTACCATACCCAAAGGCACCTACTACCATACCCAAAGGCACCTACTACCATTCAAAGGCACCTACTACCATTCAAAGGCACCTACTACCATTCAAAGGCACCTACTACCATACCCAAAGGCACCTACTACCGTACCCAAAGGCACCTACTACCATTCAAAGGCACCTACTACCGTACCCAAAGACACCTACTACCGTACCCAAAGGCACCTACTACCATACCCAAAGGCACCTACTACCATACCCAAAGGCACCTACTACCATTCAAAGGTACCTACTACCGTACCCAAAGGCACCTACTACCGTACCCAAAGGCACCTACTACCATTCAAAGGCACCTACTACCGTACCCAAAGGCACCTACTACCATTCAAAGGCACCTACTACCATTCAAAGGCACCCACTACCATTCAAAGGCACCTACTGCCGTACCCAAAGGCACCTACTACCGTACCCAAAGGCACCTACTACCATTCAAAGGCACCTACTACCATTCAAAGGCACCTACTACCATTCAAAGGCACCTACTACCATTCAAAGGCACCTACTACCATACCCAAAGGCACCTACTACCGTACCCAAAGGCACCTACTACCATTCAAAGGCACCTACTACCATACCCAAAGGCACCTACTACCGTACCCAAAGGCACCTACTACCATTCAAAGACACCTACTACCGTACCCAAAGGCACCTACTACCATACCCAAAGGCACCTACTACCGTACCCAAAGGCACCTACTACCATTCAAAGGCACCTACTACCGTACCCAAAGGCACCTACTACCATTCAAAGGCACCTACTACCATTCAAAGGCACCCACTACCATTCAAAGGCACCTACTGCCGTACCCAAAGGCACCTATTACCGTACCCAAAGGCACCTACTACCATTCAAAGGCACCTACTACCGTACCCAAAGGCACCTACTACCGTACCCAAAGGCACCTACTACCATTCAAAGGCACCTACTACCGTACCCAAAGGCACCTACTACCATTCAAAGGCACCTACTACCGTACCCAAAGGCACCTACTACCGTACCCAAAGGCACCTACTACCGTACCCAAAGGCACCTACCACCGTACCCAAAGGCACCTACTACCGTACCCAAAGGCACCTACTACCATTCAAAGGCACTTAAATCCTCTGTCATACACATGTCTCAATTGTCTCAAGGCTTAAAAATCTTTCTTTAACCTGTCTCCTCCACTTCATCTACACTGAGAGAGATTTAACAGGTGACATCAAAAGGATCATAGCTTTCACCTGGATTCACCTGATCAGTCTATGTCATGGAAAGAGCAGGTTTTCCTAATGTTTTGTACACTTAGTGTATGTGGGTTCTATGCCGAATTCTCTAAACCAATATGTAAAGTCTCAGTACCATTTCAGGCACAATATCTGGTACAAAATGTAGAGGGAATGGTACGATGTTAGGGTAAAATCATTAGGACACATGGAGGTTTACAATGCTGTAATAACCTATGACAGATTACAGTGAAAAGATCAATTATTATTTTGTCACGGGAAGACTTGAGAAGTGTGTTGAGTAGTAGTAGAAGTGTGTTGAGTAGTAGTAGAAGTGTGTTGAGTAGTAGAAGAAGTGTGTTGAGTAGTAGTAGAAGTGTGTTGAGTAGTAGTAGAAGTGTGTTGAGTAGTAGAAGAAGTGTGTTGAGTAGTAGTAGAAGTGTGCTGAGTAGTAGTAGAAGTGTGCTGAGTAGTAGTAGAAGTGTGTTGAGTAGTAGAAGAAGTGTGTTGAGTAGTAGAAGAAGTGTGTTGAGTAGTAGTAGAAGTGTGTTGAGTTGTAGTAGAAGTGTGTTGAGTAGCAGTAGAAGTGTGTTGAGTAGTAGTAGAAGTGTGTTGAGTAGTAGTAGAAGTGTGCTGAGTAGTAGTAGAAGTGTGCTGAGTAGTAGTAGAAGTGTGCTGAGTAGTAGTAGAAGTGTGTTGAGTAGTAGTAGAAGTGTGTTGAGTAGTAGTAGAAGTGTG
Source organism: Oncorhynchus tshawytscha (assembly GCF_018296145.1). Taxonomy (NCBI): domain Eukaryota; kingdom Metazoa; phylum Chordata; class Actinopteri; order Salmoniformes; family Salmonidae; genus Oncorhynchus; species Oncorhynchus tshawytscha. The sequence goes on along the minus strand of NW_024609246.1, from coordinate 115,540 downwards.
TTGATTAGTAGTAGAAGTGTGTTGAGTAGTAGAAGTGTGCTGAGTAGGATAAGAAGTGTGCTGAGTAGTAGAAGTGTGTTGAGTAGTAGAAGTGTGTTGAGTAGTAGAAGTGTGTTGAGTAGTAGTAGAAGTGTGTTGAGTAGTAGTAGAAGTGTGCTGAGTAGTAGTAGAAGTGTGTTGAGTAGTAGTAGAAGTGTGTTGAGTAGTAGTAGAAGTGTGCTGAGTAGTAGTAGAAGTGTGCTGAGTAGTAGTAGAAGTGTGTTGAGTAGTAGTAGAAGTGTGTTGAGTAGTAGTAGAAGTGTGTTGAGTAGTAGTAGAAGTGTGTTGAGTAGTAGTAGAAGTGTGTTGAGTAGTAGTAGAAGTGTGCTGAGTAGTAGTAGAAGTGTGTTGAGTAGTAGTAGAAGTGTGTTGAGTAGTAGTAGAAGTGTGCTGAGTAGTAGTAGAAGTGTGTTGAGTAGTAGTAGAAGTGTGTTGAGTAGTAGTAGAAGTGTGTTGAGTAGTAGTAGAAGTGTGCTGAGTAGGATAAGAAGTGTGCTGAGTAGTAGAAGTGTGTTGAGTAGTAGAAGAGTGTTGAGTAGTAGAAGTGTGCTGAGTAGTAGTAGAAGTGTGCTGAGTAGTAGTAGAAGTGTGTTGAGTAGTAGTAGAAGTGTGTTGAGTAGTAGTAGAAGTGTGTTGAGTAGTAGTAGAAGTGTGTTGAGTAGTAGAAGTGTGTTGAGTAGGATAAGAAGTGTGCTGAGTAGTAGAAGTGTGTTGAGTAGTAGAAGTGTGTTGAGTAGTAGAAGTGTGTTGAGTAGTAGAAGTGTGTTGAGTAGTAGTAGAAGTGTGTTGAGTAGTAGAAGTGTGTTGAGTAGTAGTAGAAGTGTGTTGAGTAGTAGTAGAAGTGTGCTGAGTAGTAGTAGAAGTGTGTTGAGTAGTAGTAGAAGTGTGTTGAGTAGTAGTAGAAGTGTGCTGAGTAGTAGTAGAAGTGTGCTGAGTAGTAGTAGAAGTGTGTTGAGTAGTAGTAAGTGTGTTGAGTAGTAGTAGAAGTGTGTTGAGTAGTAGTAGAAGTGTGTTGAGTAGTAGTAGAAGTGTGTTGAGTAGTAGTAGAAGTGTGCTGAGTAGTAGTAGAAGTGTGTTGAGTAGTAGTAGAAGTGTGCTGAGTAGTAGTAGAAGTGTGCTGAGTAGTAGTAGAAGTGTGTTGAGTAGTAGTAGAAGTGTGTTGAGTAGTAGTAGAAGTGTGTTGAGTAGTAGTAGAAGTGTGCTGAGTAGGATAAGAAGTGTGCTGAGTAGTAGAAGTGTGTTGAGTAGTAGAAGAGTGTTGAGTAGTAGAAGTGTGCTGAGTAGTAGTAGAAGTGTGCTGAGTAGTAGTAGAAGTGTGTTGAGTAGTAGTAGAAGTGTGTTGAGTAGTAGTAGAAGTGTGTTGAGTAGTAGTAGAAGTGTGTTGAGTAGTAGAAGTGTGTTGAGTAGGATAAGAAGTGTGCTGAGTAGTAGAAGTGTGTTGAGTAGTAGAAGTGTGTTGAGTAGTAGAAGTGTGTTGAGTAGTAGAAGTGTGTTGAGTAGTAGTAGAAGTGTGTTGAGGAGTAGTAGAAGTGTGCTGAATAGTAGTAGAAGTGTGCTGAGTAGTAGTAGAAGTGTGTTGAGTAGTAGAAGTGTGTTGAGTAGTAGTAGAAGTGTGTTGAGTAGTAGAAGTGTGTTCAGTAGTAGAAGAAGTGTGTTGAGTAGAAGAAGTGTGTTGAGTAGAAGAAGTGTGTTGAGTAGTAGTAGAAGTGTGTTGAGTAGTGGAAGTGTGTTGAGTAGTAGTAGAAGTGTGTTGAGTAGTAGTAGAAGTGTGTTGAGTAGGATAAGAAGTGTGCTGAGTAGTAGAAGTGTGTTGAGTAGTAGAAGAAGTGTGTTGAGTAGTAGAAGTGTGTTGAGTAGTAGAAGTGTGTTGAGTAGTAGAAGTGTGTTGAGTAGTAGAAGTGTGTTGAGTAGTAGAAGTGTGTTGAGTAGTAGAAGTGTGTTGAGTCATAGAAGAAGTGTGTTGAGTAGTAGAAGAAGTGTGTTGAGTCACAGACGCATGGATATTGGCTACAATGTCCAACGCTGGTCCGACCAAGCTGACTCCACACTCCAAGACTGCTTCCATCACGTGGACTGGGAGATGTTTCGTATTGCGTCAGACAACAACATTGACGAATACGCTGATTCGGTGTGCGAGTTCATTAGAACGTGCGTTGAAGATGTCGTTCCCATAGCAACGATTAAAACATTCCCTAACCAGAAACCGTGGATTGATGGCAGCATTCGTGTGAAACTGAAGGCACGAACCACTGCTTTTAATCAGGGCAAGGTGTCTGGTAACATGACTGAATACAAACAGTGCAGCTATTCCCTCCGCAAGGCTATCAAACAAGCTAAGCGCCAGTACAGAGACAAAGTAGAATCTCAATTCAACGGCTCAGACACAAGAGGCATGTGGCAGGGTCTACAGTCAATCACGTACTACAGGAAGAAACCCAGCCCAGTCACGGACCAGGATGTCTTGCTCCCAGGCAGACTAAATAACTTTTTTGCCCGCTTTGAGGACAATACAGTGCCACTGACACGGCCTGCAACGAAAACATGCGGTCTCTCCTTCACTGCAGCCGAAGTGAGTAAGACATTTAAACGTGTTAACCCTCGCAAGGCTGCAGGCCCAGACGGCATCCCCAGCCGTGCCCTCAGAGCATGCGCAGACCAGCTGGCCGGTGTGTTTACGGACATATTCAATCAATCCCTATACCAGTCTGCTGTTCCCACATGCTTCAAGAGGGCCACCATTGTTCCTGTTCCCAAGAAAGCTAAGGTAACTGAGCTAAACGACTACCGCCCGTAGCACTCACATCCGTCATCATGAAGTGCTTTGAGAGACTAGTCAAGGACCATATCTCCTCCACCCTACCTGACACCCTAGACCCACTCCAATTTGCTTACCGCCCAAATAGGTCCACAGACGATGCAATCTCAACCACACTGCACACTGCCCTAACCCATCTGGACAAGAGGAATACCTATGTGAGAATGCTGTTCATCGACTACAGCTCGGCATTCAACACCATAGTACCCTCCAAGCTCGTCATCAAGCTCGAGACCCTGGGTCTCGACCCCGCCCTGTGCAACTGGGTTCTGGACTTCCTGACGGGCCGCCCCCAGGTGGTGAGGGTAGGCAACAACATCTCCTCCCCGCTGATCCTCAACACTGGGGCCCCACAAGGGTGCGTTCTGAGCCCTCTCCTGTACTCCCTGTTCACCCACGACTGCGTGGCCATGCACGCCTCCAACTCAATCATCAAGTTTGCGGACAGCACAACAGTGATAGGCTTGATTACCAACAACGACGAGACGGCCTACAGGGAGGAGGTGAGGGCCCTCGGAGTGTGGTGTCAGGAAAATAACCTCACACTCAACGTCAACAAAACTAAGGAGATGATTGTGGACTTCAGGAAACAGCAGAGGGAACACCCCCATCCACATCGATGGAACAGTAGTGGAGAGGGTAACAAGTTTTAAGTTCCTCGGCATACACATCACAGACAAACTGAATAGGTCCACTCACACAGACAGCATCGTGAGGAAGGCGCAGCAGCGCCTCTTCAACCTCAGGAGGCTGAAGAAATTCGGCTTGTCACCAAAAGCACTCACAAACTTCTACAGATGCACAATCGAGAGCATCCTGGCGGGCTGTATCACCGCCTGGTATGGCAACTGCACCGCCCTCAACCGTAAGGCTCTCCAGAGGGTAGTGAGGTCTGCACAACGCATCACCGGGGGCAAACTACCTGCCCTCCAGGACACCTACACCACCCGATGCTACAGGAAGGCCATAAAGATCATCAAGGACATCAACCACCCGAGCCACTGCCTGTTCACCCCGCTGTCATCCAGAAGGCGAGGTCAGTACAGGTGCATCAAAGCTGGGACCGAGAGACTGAAAAACAGCTTCTATCTCAAGGCCATCAGACTGTTAAACAGCCACCACTAACATTGAGTGGCTACTGCCAACACACTGTCAATGACACTGACTCTACTCCAGCCACTTTAATAATGGGAATTGATGGGAAATGATGTAAATATATCACTAGCCACTTTAAACAATGCTACCTTATATAATGTTACTTACCCTACATTATTCATCTCATATGCATACGTAGATACTGTACTCTATATCATCGACTGCATCCTTATGTAATACATGTATCACTAGCCACTTTAACTATGCCACTTGGTTTACATACTCATCTCATATGTATATACTGTACTCGATATCATCTACTGTATCTTGCCTATGCTGCTCTGTACCATCACTCATTCATATATCCTTATGTACATATTCTTTATCCCCTTACACTGTGTATAAGACAGTAGTTTTTTTGGAATTGTTAGTTAGATTACTTGTTCGTTATTACTGCATTGTCGGAACTAGAAGCACAAGCATTTCGCTACACTCGCATTAACATCTGCTAACCATGTGTATGTGACAAATAAAATTTGATTTGATTTATACAATTGGGTTTTCTATCATCATACTTGTCTCATCTTAAATAGGCAGTCAGCAGTTGAAACAATAACAAAGCATTCTGCCCGCCCCGTTTCAGTAAAAAGCTAAAGGGACGGGGCTGGAGAAATGTAACCACTCTCAAATTCATAGACAGAGTTATGGATGCAGAGACTGACTATTCATGATATCAAAATTATAGTTTTAACCATGTTGAGGCTATATAGTGTTTGTTTACATTTACTTTGCTTACAAACATTGGAGTAAAATAAGCTTATATTCTGTGTTCTGACGGGGGACAACAGTTGAACTGAGCTCATGAGGCATTTCTAAGTTATATTCTTCAAGAATCAATGGGTAAATATCATTGATTTATGATTCCAAGAATGGATGTAGCAACTGCAAATCAAATCAAAGTTTATTTGTCACGTGCGCTGAATACAACAGGTGTAGACGTTACAGTGAAATGTTTACTTACAGGCTCTAACCAACAGTGCAAAAAAGGTGTTAGGTGAACAATAGGTAAGTAAAGAAATAAAACCACAGTAAAAAGACAGTCTACATACAGTAGCGAGGCTATAAAAGTAGTGAGGATACATACAGACACCGGTTAGTCAGGCTGATTGAGGTAGTATGTACATGTAGATATGGTTAAAGTGACTATGCATATATGATGAACAGAGGGTTTGTGGGGGGGCTCACAATGCAAATAGTCCGGGTAGCCATTTGGTTACCTGTTCAGGAGTCTTATGGCTTGGAGCACAATTGGTTGGGCGCCCGTAAAACTGCTGCCATTTCTTCCCGGCGCCACTTTATACCCCAGATTGCCCCGTTAATGTTTATTATCACCGAAGACGTGTAAGATGTTCAGAAGTCTGACTCTGGTCTGAGCTCATTCCAAGCTTTAATAAAAACAGGTGATTACGAGACAGAGCAGCGTATGGGGTTTCTCTTTTCTTTCAACTTATCTCTTCACTGGTGAAAATAACGTGGTATTTTGGGTCTTAGTGCTCATATTCACCGACAGGCATTGTAGGAAGGCCCAAAATACATCTGATGTTTTATATAAGTAGGACAGTATGATTGGAGCTTGTCCTGAGGGAGGCAGGAACAGAGAAGCTTTAGCAGCATGGATCCTCATACATGAAGCCTAGTGACGACTCTGTTACATAAAACCTTCCTCCCACTCCATCTGAGACTGGACTGACACACACTCCAGTGCTGCTGCTGTTAATGTTGTGTAATCCTGTGAGAAACATAGAGCAAACTATATGTTCTGTATTATGTCACAGCTATAGTGTTGTTAGCCTGGTTACCTCATGTTTTGTCATCTTGCACTTTTGGCGTCATTTTACACAACACGGTTTGGGTCAATTTTGTTCCCAATTCACGAAGTGGATTGAAATCAAATGCATGAATTGAAAAATCCCCATAGAAAACAACAGTAAATGTTCAATTCACCCGACTGAAGCCATGTTGCGCAATATCACTTCATGTCCTCATGTTATGTTTGTGGTGTGGGAATGTTACTTTGTTGTGATATTGTTAGCTAATTAGACTAGTGGCAGAGAGAGAGAGGGGCAGAGGGAGAGAGAGGGGGGAAGAGGGGGAGAGAGACAGAAGGCGGTAGAGAGACAGAGGAGGGGCAGAGGGAGAGAGAGAGACAGAGGGAGAGAGAGAAAGGGGGTGTAGATGGAGGGAGGGAGAGAGAGAGAACAGAGAGAGCGAGAGAGGTGGGGGCAGAGGGAGAGAGAGAAAGAAAGAGGGTGTAGAGACAGGGAGAGAGAGAGGGGGGAGAGAAAGAGGGGAGAGAGAGAGAGAGAGAGAGACAGGGAGGGAGGGAGGGAGGGAGGGAGGGAGGGAGAGGAGGGAGGGAGGGAGGGAGGGAGGGAGGGAGGGGAGGGAGGGAGGGAGGGAGGGAGGGAGGGAGGGAGGGAGGGAGGGAGGGAGGGAGAAAAAAAAGAGGGTGTAGAGACAGGGAGAGAGAGAGAGGGGGGAGAGAAAGAGGGGGAGAGAGAGAGAGAGAGAGAGAGGGGGAGAGAGATGGAGGGAGGGGGGACAGAGTGAGTGAGTGAGTGAGTGAGTGAGTGAGTGAGTGAGTGAGTGAGTGAGTGAGTGAGTGAGTGAGTGAGTGAGTGAGTGAGTGAGTGAGTGAGTGAGTGAGTGAGTGAGTGAGTGGAGTGAAGGGAGGGCTGCATGGGGAGGCAGGATTGTTCTGAGGAACAATGATCCTCTGTACTGTAGCCACTACAGCAGTGTTACAGAGAGAGTCAATGTCATAAGACAAGTTCTGTTGTTGTTCTACTGGATGTTTTTCATCCACTTCTGCCCCTGTGGCACTCTGCCAGTCCTCTGTTCATCTGTCTGTTACACCATGCTGTTCCTTGATAGAGAGGAACACTCTGCCAGTCCTCTGTTCATCTGTCTGTTACACCATGGTGTTCCTTGATAGAGAGCAACACTCTGCCAGCCAGTCCTCTGTTCATCTCTCTGTTACACCATGGTGTTCCTTGATAGAGAGGAACACTCTGCCAAACACACTTTAATCAGACCTCTGTTCATCTATCTTTTACACCATGTTTTTCATTGATAGAGAGTTAGAGATTCATCAGAGAAGATGAAAAACATTGATATTTCTAGTCCTCCTTGACAATGTCACTCCAATGAGCTGGACTCACATAGTATTTGTTTTCTTTAAAGTGTTTGGTTGAACGTTTGGTTGAGCCTGCCCTGGGTGCCAGAGGAGTGGGTTTTGCACTTTGGGGATTATTCTATTGGTTCCACTGTGCCTGGAAAGCTCAATCAAGGGCAGCTAAACTATTAGAAAGAAACGGTGCTGTTCTGTTTGCGAACTACAGATGTAGGATCTTAATTTGAGCAAGTTTACTACAGCAGGAAAATAATCCTGCAGCAACAGAACATTTGAATTATTATGTGGATTATAAATAATGGACATTTTTGTAGGGGTTGATCCATTTTATGTGAGGGAAAATCAAGTCAGAAATTTCAAAGTGGAAATCTCAAAATTCAGAAGCTTTTTTAAACCTCAAATACACTACAAGTTTAAAATGTCCTGCAACAGAGTGATCAAATTAAGATCCAATATCCTTATGTGACTCTTTCTGGCCTTGGACTGACCTCCCCCAGAGGTTATTGCCATTCAGCTGATTCCATATCATACTTTGATTATATCTTAAAAGAATCATATTCTTCTCGAATGTCAGCCTTTTATAAACTAATCTAATCCCCATACAAAAAATATTGTCATTCATAACGTGTTGTGCTTTGTGTGAGTGTGTGTGTGTGTGTGTGTGTGTGTGTGTGTGTGTGTGTGTGTGTGTGTGTGTGTGTGTGTGTGTGTGTGTGTGTGTGTGTGTGTGTGTGTGTGTGTGTTCAAGCGCTTGCGTGTGTGCATGCATTCTCGTGCATGTGTGTGTGTGTGTGTGTGTGTGTGTGTGTGTGTGTGCCCAGATGTAAACAAGAGCATTGGGTAATCAATGACAGAGAGATCTAACAATGCTGAGCTCAGCGGACAGTACGGAAATATTCAGTTAGTTTTATCTCTGTTATCTCACAGACCTAAGCTAATCAAGCACGTACTGCATGCTCAGCCTATAAACTGCAGTCTATAACTCAGTGATACAGTACCTGAATGAATGGTCCTTGTGCAGAGCAGAACATGCTAGTCAGCAACATGCTGGATCAGGAAACATACCAGCAAGGACTTGTCTTTTGGACTGGATTTCTTCAGCTATAACCAACAGTGTGATCTATCCCTCAATCAAGGCCAAGGGGATGCATTGAGGCTTAGTCTGATTCTGTATCTATGCTGACACTTTTGGTTACCGATATAGCTCCTAAATTACTTCCAGGTGTCTTAAAGAGGTGATCACATTATTCTGACTGAGGACAAAGCAGCTAGGGCACCTCACACCGTTCTCCATGGCCAATACGATTTCTGAGCTCCTTTCCTTGACCAATCAGAAGTCCTGTGAGGGTAGTGAGAGAGGCCAGAGGGAGTAATGATCTGGAGATGAGACTCAAGGTCACAGGGAGGTCACAGGGAGGATACTGGGAGGTGTCTGTGATAGAGCTACTGAGACAGCTCAGACATGTTTGTCTCAATAGCAACTAACTGGGGAGCTACACTGGGGCGTGGAGAAAACAGTAGCCGTTACAATGGGGTGTGGAGAAAACAGTAGCTGTTATACTGGGGTGTGGAGAAAACAGTAGCTGTTATACTGGGGTGTGGAGAAAACAGTAGCTGTTATACTGGGGTGTGGAGAAAACAGTAGCCGTTACAATGGGGCGTGGAGAAAACAGTAGCTGTTACAGTGGAGCGTGGAGAAAACTGAAGGTTTTTAACTGTTACAGTGGGGCGTGGAGAAAACAGTAGCTGTTACAGTGGGGCGTGGAGAAAACAGTAGCTGTTACAGTGGGGGGTGGAGAAAACAGTAGGTTTTTAGCTGTTACAGTGGGGCGTGGAGAAAACAGTAGCTGTTACAGTGGGGCGTGGAGAAAACAGTAGGTTTTTAGCTGTTACAGTGGGGCATGGTTACAGTGGGGCGTGGAAAAACAGTAGGTTTTTAGCTGTTACAGTGGGGCGTGGAGAAAACAGTAGCTGTTACAGTGGGGAGTGGAGAAAACAGTAGGTTTTTAGCTGTTACAGTGGGGCGTGGACAGAAAAACAGTAGCTGTTACAGTGGGGCGTGGAGAAAACAGAAGGTTTTTAGCTGTTACAGTGGATGAGTAACTTTTGCCTGCATGATCCAGTTGCGAGACACTTTATGAAGTGTTCTTGGGTGTGAGTCGCAATTTTAAGTTGAGCAGCGACAGACTCTCACCGAGCAGCACTGCTTGAGCCCAGGTTTCATTGGAATTAATAGGAAAGTCTGACGCACGCCAAAGGTCACTGTAGTGACTCACACCTGGATAGTCTTATCGACAGAAAATAAGAAAATAACATAGAAAACGTGGCTTTATACAGTTTGTGGTCATTTACATGAAGTACTATATGACTGAAATACGACTCCGTTTATTAGTTATTCGATACAAACTCCACCTGAACGCTGCTTTCAGTGTGACACAACAGTTCTAAAAGAGGTCTGCAATCAACGGCCATTCCCAGATGGGTCCTAATGCATTATGAGTGTGGTTGTGATGTTCTCCCATCGGTACAGTGCACTCTCCATTGGTGGAGTCTAACTTCTGTAGGAAGAAGAGGAGAACGGGTTCAGTCATACAAAAGAAAAGGGAAAACTTTTTTGACATTTTCCAGTCAACATTTATATAACAAAATCATTGCATAGAACTGCGAGTGGATCACATTTGCAAATACCTTCTCCCCCTACCCCCTACCAGGTGAACCTGAGTGAGAGGGCCAAAGAGGAGGAAAAAGGCTTTTTGAGTGGTGGTGACAAACTCTTCTATAAAGTTCTTCTCTCTTCAAACTGGTCTCAGAGCATTTTATATTATGCTGTATGTAAATCTGAGACACTCCAGTTAGTGTGATATGTTATGTTTCGTATGGTATGTATTCATTTGTGGATGTCCATTTCTTATGATATGTTACGAATTATAATTTGTGTGGTATGTAAAAAATTTGCTAATCATATAACATGTTACGAATTTGAAAAAAAATTATAATATGTTACGTTTTTTGAAATGTATGAAATGTTACGATTTTTTTTTTTACATTTATTTTTATTATTTAACCAGGTAGGCTAGTTGAGAACAAGTTCTCATTTGCAAATGCGACCTGGCCAAGATAAAGCATAGCAGTGTGAACAGACAACACAGAGTTACACATGGAGTAAACAATTAACAAGTCAATAACACAGTAGGAAAAAAAGAGAGTCTATATACATTGTGTGCAAAAGGCATGAGGAGGTGGGCGAATAATTACAATTTTGCAGATTAACACTGGAGTGATAAATGATCAGATGGTCATGTACAGGTAGAGATATTGGTGTGCAAAAGACAGTATGGGGATGAGGTAGGTAAAAATGGGTGGGCTATTTACCGATAGACTATGTACAGCGGCAGCGATCGGTTAGCTGCTCAGATAGCAGATGTTTGAAGTTGGTGAGGGAGATAAAAGTCTCCAACTTCAGCGATTTTTGCAATTCGTTCCAGTCACTGTCAGCAGAGAACTGGAACGAAAGGCGGCCAAATGAGGTGTTGGCTTTAGGGATGATCAGTGAGATACACCTGCTGGAGCGCGTGTTATGGGTGGGTGTTGCCATCGTGACCAGTGAACTGAGATAAGGCGGAGCTTTACCTAGCATGGACTTGTAGATGACCTGGAGCCAGTGGGTCTGGCGAGAATATGTAGCGAGGGCCAGCCGACTAGAGCATACAGGTCGCAGTGGTGGGTGGTATAAGGTGCTTTAGTGACAAAACGGATGGCACTGTGATAAACTGCATCCAGTTTGCTGAGTAGAGTGTTGGAAGCAATTTTGTAGATGACATCGCCGAAGTCGAGGATCGGTAGGATAGTCAGTTTTACTAGGGTAAGTTTGGCGGCGTGAGTGAAGGAGGCTTTGTTGCGGAATAGAAAGACAACTCTAGATTTGATTTTCGATTGGAGATGTTTGATATGAGTCTGGAAGGAGAGTTTACAGTCTAGCCAGACACCTAGGTACTTATAAATGTCCACATATTCAAGGTCGGAACCATCCAGGGTGGTGATGCTAGTCAGGCGTGCGGGTACAGGCAGCGAACGGTTGAAAAGCATGCATTTGGTTTTACTAGCGTTTAAGAGCAGTTGGAGGCCATGGAAGGAGTGTTGTATTCTAGCTAGGTGGCTAACATTAGCTAGCTCGCTAATGTTGGCTAGGCTAGGGGTTAGGGTTAAATTTTAAAGGGTTAAGGTTAGGGTTAAGGGAAGGGTTAGCTAAAAGTGTTAAGGTTAGGGGAAGAGTTAGCTAACATGCTAAGCATTTGCAAAGTAGCTAAAAAGTAGTAAATAGTTTAAATGTTGCAAATTAACTCAAATGTTAAAGTGTCTCTGATTAGATTAGAATTCGCAACCTTTGGGTTGCTAGATATTTGAGTTATGTGCCCACCCATCCACCTCCTTTTTGTTTTTGCATTAAGTAGCCATCTGTCTTACAGTGTGTAACCGTACCAAACGTGACATATCATTCTAAATGGAGAGGCTCTGATTTACGTACAGAATAATATGAAATGCTCAGAGACAAGGTTGCTCTGTTGCATTGTTAGTGCCTTATCTTTGCAGCTACAATGGGGTCTGCGACAAGAGTCACATTTCACAGGTCAAAAGTTATGCAAAGGGTCATGAAGCCATCACACAGTAGTACAAAGCAACCCCTTGAGCTAAACTGTAGATATCCAAAGTAATCCATTTCAAATAAATCTATTATTAAGGTCATTATCCACAGTGTTTTTTCTCTACTGGCCCATCCAGCCTCTAAAACAGGCCTGCTGTATGTGTAGTGGTGTGTATGTGTATTATGTATGCAGTGAAATGAATGGCCTCATTGAGAACTCAAAGATTTTCTGATCTAATCTATTTGAATCTCCGTTGATTTCTTCACTGTGTTGCGGGAGGGATAGGAGACAAGTGCAGGGGAGAGGAGGGGGTTGAGCTCTGTGCAGTGGGCACCATCACGCCCCAGTTAGCGCCACTCTCACCATGCATGCGGGAAGAGTGATCGCTGGGCACATCTCTCTGGCAGCTGGCCTATTTTAAGAGCAGCGTCTCGCCCCATCGACCAGCGTTAAGGCTGGGACACTGAACACGGGAGCCGGGGTGCGAATCCCAGATACCACCACAAAAACATGTCCGTAACAGTTAGCTAACAGTAGTAGTAGTAGGACACATTCTTAAAGTGAAAACACTCCAAAGTTGGTCCAATCCAGAGTTGATCCACTCCTGAGTAGATCCAATCCAGAGTAGATCCACTCCTGAGTAGATCCAATCCAGAGTAGATCCACTCCTGAGTAGATCCAATCCAGAGTAGATCCAATCCAGAGTAGATCCAATCCAGAGTAGATCCACTCCAGAGTAGATCCAATCCAGAGTAGATCCACTCCAGAGTAGATCCAATCCAGAGTTGATCCACTCCTGAGTAGATCCACTCCAGAGTAGATCCACTCCAGAGTAGATCCACTCCAGAGTAGATCCACTCCTGAGTAGATCCACTCCTGAGTAGATCCACTAAAGAGTAGATCCACTCCAGAGTAGATCCACTCCAGAGTAGATCCACTCCAGAGTAGATCCAATCCACAGTAAATCCACTCCAGAGTAAATCCACTCCAGAGTAGATCCAATCCACAGTAGATCCACTCCTGAGTAGATCCAATCCACAGTAGATCCAATCCACAGTAGATCCAGAGTTAGATATGATTCTCATACTATCAGCCAGGTCACCTGTGATGCAAGTCAGTATTGGATGTCCATCCATGTCTAAGGACGTTGGGAGATGACGTGGAAACCGGCCACTAGGGGCAACAGTGAGCCTGTTACTTTGAAGTAGATTTCGGTTTTGCCAGGGCATGTGGACGGGGATGGGTGTAAGCATCTGACTCTATTTCCAAAGGTTGCAAGTTTGAATCCAGCGATAGAAAGTTGTTTTTGATATTTTGGTTTTAAGCCTATCCCAGACCTTAACCATTACCATAACCATTCAGAGTTAATGGCTTACCTTAACCATTCAGAGTTAATGCCTAACCTTAACCATTCAGAGTTAATGCCTAACCTTAACCATTCAGAGTTAATGCCTAACCTTAACCATTCAGAGTTATGCCTAACCTTAACCATTCAGAGTTAATGCCTAACCTTAACCATTCAGAGTTATGCCTAACCTTAACCATTCAGAGTTAATGCCTGAACTAATCTTAAACACTTTGACATTTGATGATTGGAACAACTTAGAAATTTGACGTTAAAGAAACATGGATGAACATCTAATTGTGACGTGAGATTCTGAGAGTGGGTAGCATACCATATGACCTGAAGACATAGCCCATATTCCAGTCCATCACGTGGATCATCACAGAAGAGTGAAGTTCTCAATAGTTTGCCCTGAGGCCCGACCTTTTGAGCCTTCTAGCTCTTCTAGAATCCTGTCCAGATTCTAGAACTACAAGTGGCAGCAACCTCCTCTCTTTGCAAAGAGGACAGTGAGATCTTACTATTATGCATAGTTGTTGCCTTTTGCTGACAGGGTTCGCTATAGTCTACACACACACACACACACACAATAGGCATGGGCATGTGACAGGGTTCGCTATAGTCTACACACACACACACACACACATTCTTATGAGTACTACATGTACTAACCTGTCTAACTGACGGCAGCTCAGCAGCTATGACTGAAAATAGAAATATATACAACTGTGAACAGCTCAGCAGAAAACAGGCTAAGCCTAGAAGCCTGAAGGCCTATAAATACAGGGATGCTAATTGAGTACAGTTTGATCCCTGACTCCAACTGAGGAAGATCAGTCAAGAGTGTGAGTCAGGCTGATTAAATGACCTGAAGACATGCTCACAGAGTTCAGGCTTTCATTATATGACCTGAAGACATGCTCACAGAGTTCAGGCTTTCATTATATGACCTGAAGACATGCTCACAGAGTTCAGGCTTTCATTATATGACCTGAAGAGATGCTCACAGAGTTCAGGCTTTCATTATATAACCTGAATACATGCTTACAGAGTTCAGGCTTTCATTATATGACCTGAAGACATGCTCACAGAGTTCAGGCTTTCATTATATGACCTGAAGACATGCTCACAGAGTTCAGGCTTTCATTATATGACCTGAAGACATGCTCACAGAGTTCAGGCTTTCATTATATGACCTGAAGACATGCTCACAGAGTTCAGGCTTTCATTATATGACCTGAAGACATGCTCACAGAGTTCAGGCTTTCATTATATGACCTGAAGACATGCTCACAGAGTTCAGGCTTTAATTTTCACTGTAAGGTGAGTTATACATTGTTAGTCCTCAGAGATTCCACACACTGGGAGAATTTCTCTCTGAGGAGCGAATGAACGTCAATGGCCTGTTGTTGAAGTTTTCATTTACTTTACCTGAGTCACCAGGGTTTCTTTGTTTGTTTGTGCATTCCTCCTCCTTCACCCTCCTCTCTTTCTACATCTCTCTCCCTTATCCGTCTGTTGCAACAGTATTTCATTTGTTTGGGATCCCCCAAGGCACAGTGCTCAGCTCCGTTTCTTCCTAAAAAAGGATTGTCATACTTGTTTCTGCCCCAATACAACAACGGAGTAGCTTTTACATAAAGGGGATGAGAGGAAACATCTCAGTGTTGTCCTAACAAATGCCAAGGGAAATGGGAGACAACCAAGAGAAATCCAACACCAGCTGCAGAAGAGAGCTGAACACAGATAGGTAGCTAAGGCAGCAGTGGGTTATTTTGGCTCCATGCCTGCAGCTTCATGTTTTATATAAGAGCAAATCAGACATGGTGCTGTGCATATGGAGAATGTACAGTGAATCTGAATCAGAAACCTGGGTTGTAGTCCCTCAGCAGGGGAGGGACTAGCTGAACTTGTCCAATAAGAAACTATTGTTTTTGTTTTCCGTTGCAAAACCTTTTTGCTTCGTTTTGCACTAACGAATATGACCCTGCTGCACACTGCTCTTGAATATCATACATCATTACAACAATGTAAACGGCTCAACTCCTAGTGTTCTTCAAGCATAGTGCATGATCCTCTGTTATGTCAAAAGGTAAAAGCCTATGTCTGGGGGGGCAGTTGTGGTATTACTAAAGTAGGAAACATTTGGTTTGGTTCTGGGTATGTTTTAAACAATAGAGAATATTTCCTCATGTCTTTCCTATCTTGTTGGATATTTCTTGTTTACCTTAATTTGGCATTAGTTTTCTTTAACTTTTCATTTGACGGTTAGTGATAATCCCAACAGCCAGCCTCAAAATAGTCACTGGCCCAGGTAATAATGGTCTTCAGCTGATTGCTTCAACTGAAAGGTTGTCACATGGGTTCTAGCAGTAACTGTATACTTATGGCAGGAGTTGCCCTCCTTTGCATAGAGAAGGGAGGGGATCTTATAGATTTGATTCATGATGATCAACACTAATCAATAGCTATTGTACCCAAGAAACATCTCATTTTGCCTTTTGCTGAAACAACATTTTTTGTTTTGTTAAATGAACATAATGTAGAGAGAAGTGGATCATTGACGTTGCTGCTATAACTTAATCAGTAACCCAATTTCATCCTTTAGGAATGGATTCATTCTAATCGGCACAATCATACGTCTTCCTTTCCCTTACTCTCTAATGGACAGTTCTGTCTGTCGCTCCACCTACAATATCAGTCAGCCAGTCAGCAAGTCAGCCAGTCATTCAGTCAGTCAGTCAGCCAGCCAGTCAGCAAGTCAGTCATTCAGCCAGCCAGTCATTCAGTCTGTCAGTCAGTCAGTCAGTCAGTCAGTCAGTCAGTCGTTCAGTCAGTCAGTCATTCAGTCAGATACTCAGTCAGTCAGCCAGCCAGTCAGCAAGTCAGTCAGTCAGTCATTCAGTCACTCAGCCAGTCAGTCATTCAGCCAGTCAGTCAGCCAAAATATACCCACAATTGAAAACATACCTGAATATACAAAGCTACCTTAAACATGACAGTAAACCCACATGTGATCAGTAACTCCATCCACACACAGTCTGCTTGCCTTTCTTCACTGTTGTTTACATTACAATGACAAGATGAAGTGATACTGTGTATGAGTTGATGCAATCACTGTGTCACAATGGATATAAGAGGCTGGAGGAATACAATGGATAGAGGAGGAAGTAGGACAACACAGGACATTATCCCTGATAGGTTTATAAGTGGACATGATGTGTCCCTGATAGGTTTATAAGTGGATGTGTCCCTGATAGGTTTATAAGTGGATGTGATGTGTCCCTGATAGGTTTATAAGTGGATGTGTCCCTGATAGGTTAATAAGTGGATGTGTCCCTGATAGGTTAATAAGTGGATGTGATGTGTCCCTGATAGGTTAATTAATAAGTGGATGTGATGTGTCCCTGTTACATTAATAAGTGGATGTGATGTGTCCCTGATAAATTAATAAGTGGATGTGATGTGTCCCTGATAGGTTAATTAATAAGTGGATGTGATGTGTCCCTGATAGATTAATAAGTGGATGTGATGTGTCCCTGATAAATTAATAAGTGGATGTGATGTGTCCCTGATAAATTAATAAGTGGATGTGATGTGTCCCTGATAAATTAATAAGTGGATGTGATGTGTCCCTGATAGATTAATAAGTGGATGTGATGTGTCCCTGATAGGTTAATATGGATGTGATGTGTCCCTGATAGATTAATAATTGGATGTGATGTGTCCCTGATAGGTTAATAAGTGGATGTGATGTGTCCCTGATAGATTTATAAGTGCAGTGCAATTTCTGAACGTAATACAAACTTCTGTCCAACAATAAAGTACCATCTAATCCTGGGGTTTTAAACTTTTTCAGCTCGAGCAAATGAGAAATTGATCCTCCCGTGACCCAAATCGTCCTCCAACAACCCAAATGTGAAGAAATACTGTACTATTATAGATGTCTTCTCAAGTTGCAACCCACCCCTCACAAGGGGCCACATTATCCCGACCCATAGTTTAAGAAACCCTGATCTAATCTAATCTCCCCAGTCTACACATACAGTAAGTGCTTGTATCTGTCAGCGTTGTACTGTAAGTCATATGGCTCATTACATGATCAAGCTCTCAAACACACATCACTTTAATTCATTGGTTCACCCCCCCCCCCCTCCTCTCCCCTATAACTATTCCCCAAGTCGTTGCTGTAAATGAGAATTTGCTTTCAGTCAATTTACATGATAAAAAAGGGTTAAATAAAACCGATATAGTAGTTTCCCTTCCCACAATCCTCTATTCTCTTTAATTATGTCACAGCCTCTTGTATTTCCACATTAGCTAAATCAATTTAATGTACGAATCCATCCTATGAACTTCTCCCCAAATCCTAATCGACCTAACACAATAAAAAGGATCTATTCACGCGATCAAAGGCTTTCGCCTGATCTAGCGCTGCTACCATTAAAGGCAGTCCTCTATCTTCAACCCAAGTGATGGAGTCCCTGATTAACTGTAGGTTCCATCTAATAGAGCGGCCCTCTACCCCGCACGTCTGATCCTCATGGACGACGTAGGGAAGGGCTGTCTTGCAACCGGTCTGCTAAAACCTTTGCAAGTAGCTTGTAATCTACACACAGCATGGTCAACGGCCGCCAGTTGCCAAGGTCTGTTACTTCCCCCTTCTTATATAAAAGTGACAGCACACCAACAGCCATTGATCCCCCCGGGACCCCGTCTCAAGGATGGCCTTCAAGACTTCGAGGACCACTGGTCCAAGTATACCCCAAAACTTGAGATAAAACTCAGCCGGCAGCCCATCCATCCCAGGCACCTTCCCTTTTCCCATCCTCCTAAGAGCGCTCTCAACCTCTTCTAGTGAGATCTGGGCCTCCATCACTTCTCTAATGTCCTCCGGCATCCACCTGGACAAGTGTTCTAAAAACACATTTCCCTGCTCTACATCTATTTCCCTTTATTTAAATAAACCTTGGAAATGATCAGTTGTCACCCTGACCATATCCTCTGGTTCTCTAACTATACTACCATTTTCTTCCCTAACGCCATGCATTACCTTCCTACTCTGTCTGGCCCTAACCGACTTAAAGAACATAGCAGAACAAGTCTCATTGTGTTCTAGAAAGCCACTATGCGCACGCTCCAGGAAAGCTCGAGCCTTCCGCTCCTGCAACTCCCTGAGCTGCGCCTTTAGGGTTGCGGATCTCTCCCAGTCAAACGACCCACCGAGATTGCCTGCCTCGTACTCGAGTTCAATTAACCTTTGGATACGATCCACCTCCCTCCTCTCCTCCCTTTTTTTCCTCTTGCAATACCCTATTATAAAAGCCCTAATCCTCACCTTAACTAATTCCCACCACTCTAACACCCCCTCGCACATGGACCGGAGTCCTTCAAGCCTCCAAAATAAACCAAAAAACCCGTCAACAAAAGCCTGCTCCTCCAGCACATCCCGATCTAACTTCCAGTACACCCTACCAAAGAGGCAGACTGGCGACCCCAACTGCAGGAGCACCCCTTCGTGATCCGAAAGAAAACAGGCAACAGCCGCCCAGACAACTTACCCAAAGACCTGGGTACAAAAATATAGTCGAGCCTCCGCGCAACCCCCGGGGAGTTGCGCCATGTAGACCGGCCATTTTCGGAGTAGTGTGCAGGCCACCATCAACCAGACCATGGCAAGCCATTAGCCCGGTGATGGCGCCTGCACTGCTATCCCCCTATTCCTAAATCTGTATTAAAATCCCCCCCGATCACTAATTTCCTATTTGTGACACACAGGGGCGCCAGAGAGTCCACCATCTCCCTCCTGTCTGCCACCACCTGTGGCCCATACACCACCACTAATCTAAATTTACAATCCCTTATCGTGACATCCACCCCTATAACCCTCCCCTGCATCACCACAAAAGAACCCTCCACTTTTACCTCCCTGTGCCCACACAAAAACCCTACCCCTGATGAGTGCACCCCCCCAATACCCCAAACCGACTCCCCCTTGTCCCACTCCCTGTTAAACCTACTAACATCCCCTCCATCCCTCAGGTGAACCTCCTGTAAAAAACAAAAATCAAACCCCACACCCTCCAAATAACTAAAAACCTCCCTCCTCTTAACAAAATCCCTTAAACCCCTTACATTTAAACTAACAAATGTAAAATTAGACCCCATGAAAGAATAAAATAAAAACATGTAATACACTCAAATTCTAAACCTAGAAAAAAAAAAAACAGGAGACCCGATGCTCCCTGCTCCATATCTACCGGTAATAACACCATCCGTACTCCCGACGTCTCTTCGTCCATCTCGCCAACCCAGGATGCAGGAATAGTGTTTGGCTCCGGGGTGCTCTGCACCCTGGGTCTACTCCCACACTCCTCCCCCTCCCGAGTGCTGCAGCTGGTTTGGAAAAAATAGGGGAGGCTGAGTCCCCGAACAAAAAACTCCCCACCTCCTCCTGTACCCAGTCTTGGGTCTTGTTAGGTGTGTCCCCACCCAACAGAAGTTGAGGGCCTGGGGAAACCAGCAGCAACCCAGAGGTTTCTCCCACCCCCATCGCTCTCTTGGCCATCCCCTCTCTCTCACTGTCGGCCAATCGCACCCTCCTCTTCACTCTCTTCTTTGGTGATGGCGGCAGTGGAGAGATACCACCCTCCCCCCGCCAGCTCCTCCACCGTACCCCTCATCTCTTCCACCAGGGCACTTTCCCCCCATTCCACTTGCTCTTCCACCGTCTCCTTCTCCAC
The DNA here is from genome assembly GCF_018296145.1 of Oncorhynchus tshawytscha. NCBI lineage: Eukaryota > Metazoa > Chordata > Actinopteri > Salmoniformes > Salmonidae > Oncorhynchus > Oncorhynchus tshawytscha. The sequence continues at coordinate 95,667 of NW_024609246.1, read as the reverse complement.
CACCCCTCCCTCGCTTTCTTCTCTCTCATGCTCCTCCACTCGGTTGCCTTCTTCCGCCGCTTTTCCTGGTTCTCCTACTCCCGTGCCTTCCGTTTCCTTCGCTCTTCCATCCGCCGCTTCTTGCTCCTCCTCCTTCCTTGCGGCCTTCCCCTCTGGACCTGTACTCTGGTCATGAGGCGTGCTTCCTTCCCCTCCTCTTCTTCTCCCATCCCCCGCTCCTGCTCCCCCCCAGCCACAGACGCGTATGACCTCTGACGAGCCGGGCACCCCCACCACAGGTGTGCTGACGAGCCACACCCATGGCACACCTTAGGCTTGTCACAATACTTCGCCTCGTGCTCCCCAGATCCACAAAATCTGCATTTTCTTGTGTTGCACGAGGCGAAGATGTGGCCGTAGGCCATACAGCGCCTGCAAAATGGGGGCTGACGTGCATAAAACAACGTCCCCCTATCAGCCCTTAGGGAGAACATAGCAGGAGGATGGAGGTAGCCACCATGTCCCTTTGGGTCCTCCCTGAGGAGGGCCTGGAAGCCTCTCCTCCCATTCCAAAACCCAAGGGAGTCTTTGAGGTGCCTTGCTGAGGAGATGTTATCCATGTATCTCCCCAGAAAGGCCCTCACCTCTTCGTCCTTAACGTATGGGTTGTACATGTTGACAGTTACAACCCTAAAGTTGTTCCTCGCCATGCTTGTTATTTCATAGTGGCTCATCGGACTCTCACCTCCCACTGCTCTTGCCCTTCTCAGGATATCATCATGTTTCTCCTCTGTATGTAGTGCCACGTCGTATGCTCCCTCCAACGAGTTGCCTTGGAAGAAAAACACGTCCTTCACCGTCAGCTTTAGAATCCCCATCAAGATTGTCCTTCCAAAGGTTTCCCGTCCTAAAGGCTCCAACTCCTTTTCCTTCCAAGCAAACCGAATCGTGTTGGCCAGCCCAATCCCAGGGACCGACCGCGTTGGTGGATTTTGCACCATCTCCGCAAGGAGAATGGCGCACCCGGATCACGTTCTCTTCCAAAACCAGGAAAAAATAAAATCCAAAGTGACTGAGCCTATCTGGTGCAAACTAACACAGAGACAGGAATAATCACCCACGAAAAACTCAAAGAATATGGCTGCCTGAATATGGTTCCCAATCCGAGACAACGATAAACACCTGCCTCTGATTGAGAACCACTCCAGACAGCCATAGACTATACTAGATAACCCTACTAAGCCAGTCACGGACCAGGATGTCTTGCTCCCAGGCAGACTAAATAACTTTTTTGCCCGCTTTGAGGACAATACAGTGCCACTGACACGGCCTGCAACGGAAACATGCGGTCTCTCCTTCACTGCAGCCGAAGTGAGTAAGACATTTAAACGTGTTAACCCTCGCAAGGCTGCAGGCCCAGACGGCATCCCCAGCCGCGCCCTCAGAGCATGCGCAGACCAGCTGGCCGGTGTGTTTACGGACATATTCAATCAATCCCTATACCAGTCTGCTGTTCCCACATGCTTCAAGAGGGCCACCATTGTTCCTGTTCCCAAGAAAGCTAAGGTAACTGAGCTAAACGACTACCGCCCCGTAGCACTCACATCCGTCATCATGAAGTGCTTTGAGAGACTAGTCAAGGACCATATCACCTCCACCCTACCTGACACCCTTGACCCACTCCAATTTGCTTACCGCCCAAATAGGTCCACAGACGATGCAATCTCAACCACACTGCACACTGCCCTAACCCATCTGGACAAGAGGAATACCTATGTGAGAATGCTGTTCATCGACTACAGCTCGGCATTCAACACCATAGTACCCTCCAAGCTCGTCATCAAGCTCGAGACCCTGGGTCTCGACCCCGCCCTGTGCAACTGGGTACTGGACTTCCTGACAGGCCGCCCCCAGGTGGTGAGGGTAGGCAACAACATCTCCTCCCCGCTGATCCTCAACACTGGGGCCCCACAAGGGTGCGTTCTGAGCCCTCTCCTGTACTCCCTGTTCACCCACGACTGCGTGGCCATGCACGCCTCAACTCAATCATCAAGTTTGCGGACGACACAACAGTGGTAGGCTTGATTACCAACAACGACGAGACGGCCTACAGGGAGGAGGTGAGGGCCCTCGGAGTGTGGTGTCAGGAAAATAACCTCACACTCAACGTCAACAAAACTAAGGAGATGATTGTGGACTTCAGGAAACAGCAGAGGGAACACCCCCATCCACATCGATGGAACAGTAGTGGAGAGGGTAGCAAGTTTTAAGTTCCTCGGCATACACATCACAGACAAACTGAATTGGTCCACTCACACAGACAGCATCGTGAGGAAGGCGCAGCAGCGCCTCTTCAACCTCAGGAGGCTGAAGAAATTCGGCTTGTCACCAAAAGCACTCACAAACTTCTACAGATGCACAATCGAGAGCATCCTGGCGGGCTGTATCACCGCCTGGTATGGCAACTGCACCGCCCTCAACCGTAAGGCTCTCCAGAGGGTAGTGAGGTCTGCACAACGCATCACCGGGGCAAACTACCTGCCCTCCAGGACACCTACACCACCCGATGCTACAGGAAGGCCATAAAGATCATCAAGGACATCAACCACCCGAGCCACTGCCTGTTCACCCCGCTGTCATCCAGAAGGCGAGGTCAGTACAGGTGCATCAAAGCTGGGACCGAGAGACTGAAAAACAGCTTCTATCTCAAGGCCATCAGACTGTTAAACAGCCACCACTAACATTGAGTGGCTACTGCCAACACACTGTCAATGACACTGACTCTACTCCAGCCACTTTAATCATGGGAATTGATGGGAAATGATGTAAATATATCACTAGCCACTTTAAACAATGCTACCTTATATAATGTTACTTACCCTACATTGTTCATCTCATATGCATACGTTGATACTGTACTCTATATCATCGACTGCATCCTTATGTAATACATGTATCACTAGCCACTTTAACTATGCCACTTGGTTTACATACTTATCTCATATGTATATACTGTACTCAATATGAGTTCATAAAATACATCATTAAATATGTCCATTGACCAGCAAATCTTGCCTATGCTGCTCTGTACCATCACTCATTCATATATCCTTATGTACATATTCTTTATCCCCTTACACTGTGTATAAGACAGTAGTTTTTTTGGAATTGTTAGTTAGATTACTTGCTCGTTATTACTGCATTGTCGGAACTAGAAGCACAAGCATTTCGCTACACTCGCATTAACATCTGCTAACCATGTGTATGTGACAAATAAAATTTGATTTGATTTGATTTGATCCCAATACCTCCAAAAACCCCAAGACAAAACAAACCCCATAATAAACCCATGTCACACCCTGGCCTGACCAAAATAATAAAGAAAACACAAAATACTAAGACCAGGGCGTGACATTCTGCAAATTCTTTTTGTTAGCGTTCCTGTATTGGAGATTCAGGAAGAATTTTGTGCATTTCTCTCCATATTCCATCCAGTTTGCTTTATTTTTGTAATAGATTACATTGGTTCGTTCTTGAATAAGTTCTTCAATTTCTTTTTGTTTTTCCTCTAACTAATTTTGTATCTCTGTAGTATCGTTTTTATTGCTATCTACCTGTACTATTAGTTAATCCCTTGTTAGTCTTGTCTCTTTAGCCAGAAACTGTTTTTTTTGAAAATTGAATTTAATGACCCCTGAAGGTACATTTAAAGGTATCCCAAACAATAAGGGGATTTGCTGAACCTATATTATACTGTATATATATTATACTATGTATATTATTTTGTCTTAGTTAAAAATAAGTTGTCCTCCAGTAAACTTTGATTAAATTTCCAATATCTGGGTCCACGTGGAAAATCTACTAGTTATGTGAATGCCAATTAGATGATGATCTGATTGTATTCTGTCTCCTATTAAAACTTGTTTTTAACCTTTGATGCAAGAGAGAAAGAGACAAGAAAGTAGTCAAGACGACTAGCTTGATTAAGTCTCCGTGTATATCTCACTAGGTCGGGTTTTTTTTAGTCTCCAAATATCCACTATTTCTAATGTGTCCATAATATTTGTGAATTCCTTAACGGCACGGTGATGATAGTCTGTAGAGTGATTACCTTTACGGTCCATTGAGGTACTTGACACTGTGTTATTGTCACGCCATGGCCACAGAGAGGCTTTTATTCTCTATTTTGTTTAGGCCAGGGTGTGACTGGTGGTATTCTATGTTCAGTTTCTATGTTTTGTATTTCTTTGTTGTTTGGCCGGGTGTCGTTCTCAATCAGAGGCAGCTGTCTACCGTTGTCTCTGATTGAGAACCATACTTAGGTAGCTTTTTCCCACATGGGTTTTGTGTGTAGTTGTTTTAAGTTTTGTGTCTTTCTGCACCAGACAGAACTGTTTCGGTTTCATTCGTTCTCTTCATTGTTTTTTTGTTAATCAGTGTTCAGTTCAAATAATAAAGATGAACACGTACCACGCTGCACCTTGGTCCTCCACTCCTTCCAACAGCCGTTACAGTTATAGTCTCCTACCATACAGATTAGATCATTTGTTGCCTGTATGTTCAAGAAATTGATATAAATGTTTTCGAAGAAGTGTGGATCATCCTGATTTGGACCATATAGATTAATGAGATTTTTCATCCACTTTCATATACAAAAGGATCCACCTTCCTTGAGAATCAATCCTGATTATTTGCACATTCAGATTAAATTTTTTGTTAATTAATATCATCACACCCTTTGAGTTCCTTTGTGCATGACAGAAAATTCATTATTCTACGCAACTTCATCTAAGGATGTTGAGTGAGTTTCTTGTAAACAGTATATGTTATTTTCATTTAGCCATGTAAAAACTGATCTTTTTTTATAATCTTCCAAACCATTACAATTATAACTATAGTATAATAGCTATACTTATTTCACCCCTTACCATAACTAGATACTATTATCAGGCTAAATTGACCATAATTAGAGCTTGTAAAGTTACTGCCATCAGAGGTATTATGAAGGTCAAAACTAGAGCTTTCAAATGCCTGATATTTAGAATTAGAAATAGGTTCTAGCAATATTTTTTTTATTCCCTTGCCTGTTTGCCTGTGAGCCAATGCCACAATGTAAAAAAATTGAGACAAATTATGTGTGTAACACATCTGAGTAGGTTGATGTGTATGATATTGGATCTAATATAATGAGAGAGTAAGACTAGTATAAGAGTAAGACTATAATGTGTGATGTCCAAATAAATAATAACTCTGCCAATTTGCATGTTTGGGTGTCTATGTGTGTAACATGTAGTGTGTATAGCCTTAATATTCATAATTGTAATCCATATCGTATCACCATCATAGTTGCATCATAATTTACATTTAACATAATTGAAAAACACATCCCAGCATTTCCATAGCAATTGACGTTTCACAAGATCATGAAAGAGACCTTGCATTACTCTGGAGACGGCTTCACTACAGTACAAATTTATTCCGTACAATATGTTATTATTCCCCAATGCCCCTACTCTGATATCATCCCCTTGCTTGTTGTAAACATATATAAACTTGTAGACAAATACATAAAAAAGATAGACAAACAATAAACACGTTAAATTATAAAACAGTTCTCGACAATAGAGGGAGAAAAGAGAGAAAGAGAGAGTGAGAGAAGAGAGCGAGATCAGGTGTGTGTGTATGTATAAGTCTGTATGTGTCAGCAAGCAAGTTGAGTATGTGTGTATTCATATTCACTTCATAATGTTCTGATATTTTAAACATTTCCCATACCTTTTTTTTCGTAACCTGAAGTCCCTGTAGAATTTAGTACAGCCATGGTGTTATGGAGCTGTTTCGGAACAGCTGTCCATCTATAAAGAGTTTGTCCACAATGATAAAGGCACGCCTACCATCCTTCCTTTGTTGTCTTTGTACCGGATACAGTCTCTTACGACGTTCATTTATCTCCTTTGGAAATTGGTCATTGAGACTGAATTTGGTCCCTTGAAGCTCCCTTCCTCTGCTTTTGATCAGCTCCTTTTGTTGGTAGTGTTCAAATTTTGCAATGATCGGTCGGGGACCCTTGGTCTTGTAGCTCTGAGCTCCAAGTCTGTGTGCTCGGTGGAAAGCCACCTTGTTTACAGTCTCTATAGGAAGTTTCAATGCGGATTTCATGAATTCTCTGATTGCGCCCTCTGGATTATTAGATGCGTCCTCAGGAATACCAGAAAAAAATAGATTTTCACGCTATGACTTTGTATGTCTAGTAGCGTCTCCTTCATCACCCTGTGTTCCCTGAGTAGACAATCCATGTTGGAATCGTGGATTTTTACCTTGGTTGTGAGTGTCTTGTTTTCTCTTTGGAGCCTGAGAATTTCACCGTGCCTGAACTCCAAACTCCCCCTCAGCTCTGCTACCTCCTCACACAACTTTTCCATTGTTGCATAGATTCCAGCCAGAGCACTAGCCTCTACCTCAATGGTAAGTAAATCGTCCGTGTCTGTAGATGAATCTGTTTTTCTTTGTTTTGTTGGGTTAAAGTTATTTTGTGAGGTGGTCAGATCTTTCCATGAGGGAGTATGTTGTTCCTACATAGTGTAAAGCTGTTGGTACTCGTTGATTTCCCCCAGGATCTGCTTGGTATCCAGATTGGCTCTTTACTACAACCAGTTGTTTTACGAAAAGATAACAATGAGTCTTTCCCACGACGATGACAGTTGTCTGTAGTACAGCCAGCTAACACTTGCGGAATCCACGCAAAAAAAAGGAACACAAACTTGCAGTCCCAGCCATAAAGGCTAACTGCGTTGTGGAATCCTTAGTAACACAACTTTAGTTCGGATTAAAATCAATTTAATGAAAAAGTTTTAATGTAAACAACAAACTGAGTGTAGACAGTACAGTGTCCTGTTGCACGCTCTGATGACGTTTCTCTCTCGTCAGCTAAGTGCTGTTATTGTGAAGTGGAAACATCTAGGAGCAATCATGGCAATAACAGAAGTGATAGACCACACAAACTCACAGAACGGGACTGTCTGTCCTCAGTTGCAACACTCACCACCAAATTCCAAATTTTCTCTGGAAGCAACGTCAGCACAATAACTAATGCTAATAACTAATAACTTAATGCCATGGCATACAATTACATTTTAGACGATTCTGTGCTTTCAACTTTGTGGCAACAGTTTGGGGAAGGCCTTTTCCTGTTTCAGCATGATAATACCCCCATGCACAAAGCAAGGTCCATACAGAAATGATTTGTCGATAACGGAAGAACTTGACTGACCTGCACAGAACCCTGATCTCAACCCCATCGAACACCTTTGGGATGAATTGGAACAAAGACTGCAAACCAGGCCTAATCACACAACATCAGTGCCCGATCTCACTAATGCTCTTGTGGCTGAATGGAAGTGAGTCCTTGCAGCAATGTTCCAACATCTAGTGGAAAGCCTTCCCAGAAGAGTGGATGCTGTTATGGCAGCAAAGGGAGGACCAACTCCATATGGATGTCCATGATTTTGGAATGAGATGTTTGATGCTTCTACACCTGCATTGCTTGCTGTTTGGGGTTTTAGGCTGGGTTTCTGTACAGCACTTTGAGATATCAGCTGATGTACGAAGGGCTATATAAATAAATTTGATTTGATTTGATGAGCAGGTGTCCACATACTTTTGGCCATGTAGTGTAAATAATGCTGTACATTATGGTCTGACCAGGAACCAATTGTAGTTACTGAAGTTCCCCTGGGCGCTGACGTGAGAAGGCTTGGACCCTGGCATGGGGAACATCTCAATTGCATACTCCGTGCGTCCTCTCTCGTCTCCTTCTCAAAACCTACTTGAGGAAAAGGTCAGAGGGGAGGGACATCTGGGTTTGTCAATCAATGGGTTTTGAGAAGGAGATGAGGAGAGAGGACGCAAGGAGTATGCAATTTAAATGTTTCCCATGCCAGGGTCCAAGCCTCTTCACCTCACCGCCCAGGGGAACTTCAGTAACTACTAGGGTTGTTCAGTAACTACTAGGGTTGTTGAGGGACTGTGTTCTCTAAAGAAGGATGCTGAGGGACTGTGTTCTCTAAAGAAGGATGCTGAGAGAATGCGTTCTCTCCAGAGGGTTGCTGAGGGACTGTGTTCTCTCCAGAGGGTTGCCGAGGGACTGGGTTCTCTCCAGAGGATTGCCGAGGGACTGTGTTCTCTACAGAGGGTTGCCGAGGGACTGAGTTCTCGCCAGAGGGTTGCCGAGGGACTGAGTTCTCTCCAGAGGATTGCAGAGGGACTGTGTTCTCTCCAGAGGGTTGCTGAGGGACTGTGTGCTCTCCAGAGTTCCGCTGGTGGTCAAGACCTCACAGGCAGCCAGCTCATGGTACAGAGCATTCAGAACCTCCAGAATGTGGTCTTTCCCTGAGAGAGAGGAGATAGATGGTTTATATCTATGTTATTGGTTAAAGAGACTCTGAGAGAGAGGGGAGATAAAACATATATATATCTCTCCTAAGGCAGTCTCTTTATCCAATAAAATATACAGTACTAGTCAAATGTTTCGACAAACCTACACATTCAAGGGTTCATTTTTTATTTGTACTATTTTCTACATTGTAGAATAATTGTGAAGACATCAAAACTATGAAATAACACATATGGAATCATATCGCAAACAAAAAAGAAACAGACAGAACCTCACCCAGAGAGCTGTGCATGTCAGTGTGTTAGACAGAAACCTCACCCAGAGAGCTGCACATGTCAGTGTTAGACAGACAGAATCTCACCCAGAGAGCTGTACATGTCAGTGTGTTAGAGAGAGAGAACCTCACCCAGAGAGCTGTACATGTCAGTGTGTTAGACAGACAGAATCTCACCCAGAGAGCTGTACATGTCAGTGTGGTTAGACAGACAGAATCTCACCCAGAGAGCTGTGCATGTAAGTGTTAGAGAGAGAGAACCTCACCCAGAGAGCTGTACATGTCAGTGTGGTTAGACAGACAGAACCTCACCCAGAGAGCTGTACATGTCAGTGTGTTAGACAGAGAGAACCTCACCCAGAGAGCTGCACATGTCAGTGTGTTAGACAGATAGAACCTCACCCAGAGAGCTGCACATATCAGTGTGTTAGACAGACAGAACCTCACCCAGAGAGCTGTGCATGTCAGTGTGTTAGAGAACCTCACCCAGAGAGCTGTGTACCTTTAACCACACTGCTAACCCTAATGCCTAACCCTAACCCTAATGCCTAACCCTAACCATAATGCCTAATACTAACCCTAATGCCTAACCCATAACCCTAATGCCTAACCCTAATGCCTAGCCCTAATGCCAAGTTTACCAAGATGGCTTAGCAGTTCAGACGTCTTTTGTCCTCGTCTTGTCGTGTTTTGTATATATATATATATATTTACAACTTTTTTCACATACATTTTATTTTTATTTTCCATCAAATCATCTTCAAAACACTCTCCTGCAACCCGCCTCGCCAATTTATATTTATAAAAAAATATTATTTACCTCAAATCTGTAATCCTCCAAGAAGCTAGCCAGAAACTCCAAGAAGCTAGCCAGAAACTAGCCAGCAGCTAGCCCAGAAGCTAATCCAGAAGCTAATCAGAAGCTAGTTCAGAAGCTAGTTAGCTTCTTTACTGGCAAATCGTTAGTATTCAGCTAACCACGGTTTGTGGTCATCAGCTATCCTTTAGCTCGAAAATCTATTGTTTTGTACGGCGCAGCGCGGCTCGGAACGGAACATACCGGACCAATTTTTCTCTCCATGTCCCTGGATTTCAACTGCTCTCTGGACATTCATACCCGGATCTCACAGCTAGCTAGCTGTGTGACTATCGGCTTTCGTCGATTCCGGCGCAAACATCAATTATCCCGGAGCTAGCCAGCTCCGTCAATCACTCCTGAGTTCCATCGATCACTCCTGGGCCGCAGTCACCTATCCGGACCCGTTTTACTGCCTACGCGGAGCCCCACCGGGCCTTCACAACTGGACTGCCGACGTTCTCTACCCGAAGGATTTCCGGCTGGCTCCTCCGTCGCGACGTTACCTGAACGCCCATCTGTGGCCTGCTAACCGTTAGCTGTCTTACCGGCTGCTATCTGAATAGACAATCGGACAATTTATTTATTTGTATTATTATTATGTTTTCTTCTTGGGCCTCTATAGCTATATCTATTGTTTTTATTTTTGTTGTTGTTGTGTTATTTGGATTAATCCCCTCTACCACACGGAACCCCACTAATCTACTGATGGAACGCAAGAGGTGGCTAACAACAGACCTCCATCCTATGCTAGCTTGCTACCGATGGCGTGGCTAGCTGTCTAAATCGCCGTGACCCCCAACCAACCTCTCCACTCACTGGACCCTTTTGATCACTCGACTAAGCATGCCTCTCCTTAATGTCAATATGTCTTGTCCATTGCTGTTCTGGTTAGTGTATATTGGCTTATTTCACTGTACAGCCTCTAGTCCTGCTCACTATACCTTATCCAACCTATTAGTTCCACCACCCACACATGCAATGACATCTCCTGGTTTCAATGATGTTTCTAGAGACAATATCTCTCTCTTCACCACTCAATACCTAGGTTTACCTCCACTGTATTCACATCCTACCATACCTTTGTCTGTACATTATACCTTGATGCTATTTTATCGCCCCCAGAAACCTCCTTTTACTCTCTGTTCCAGACGTTCTAGACGACCAATTCTTATTGGTTTTAGCCGCACCCTTATTCTACTCCTCCTATGTTCCTCTGGCGATGTAGAGGTGAATCCAGGCCCTGCAGTGCCTAGCTCCACTCCTATTCCCCAGGCGCTCTCTTTTGACGACTTCTGTAACCGTAATAGCCTTGGTTTCATGCATGTTAACATTAGCCTCCTCCCTAAGTTTGTTCTATTCACTGCTTTAGCACACTCTGACAACCCGGATGTTCTAGCTGTGTCTGAATCCTGGCTTAGGGAGACCACCAAAAATTCAGAAATTTTAATTCCAAACTACAACATTTTCAGACAAGATAGAACTGCCAAAGGGGGCGGTGTTGCAATCTACTGCAAAGATAGCCTGCAGAGTTCTGTCCTACTATCCAGGTCTGTACCCAAACAATTTGAACTTCTACATTTAAAAATTCACCTCTCTAAAAACAAGTCTCTCACCGTTGCCGCCTGCTATAGACCACCCTGTGCCCCCAGCTGTGCTCTGACACCATATGTGAACTGATTGCCCCCATCTATCTTCAGAGCTCGTGCTGCTAGGCGACCTAAACTGGAACATGCTGAACACCCCAGCCATCCTACAATCTAAACTTGATGCCCTCAATCTCACACAAATTATCAATGAACCTACCAGGTACCTCCCCAAAGCCTTAAACACGGGCACCCTCATAGATATCATCCTAACCAACTTCCCCTCTAAATACACCTCTGCTGTCTTCAACCAAGATCTCAGCGATCACTGCCTCATTGCCTGCATCCGTAATGGGTCAGCGGTCAAACGACCTCCACTCATCACTGTAAAACGCTCCCTGAAACACTTCAGCGAGCAGGCCTTTCTGATCGACCTGGCCGGGGTATCCTGGAAGGATATTGATCTCATCCCGTCAGTAGAGGATGCCTGGATATTTTTTTTAAATGCCTTCCTAACCATCTTAAATAAACATGCCCCATTCAAGAAATGTAGAACCAGGAACAGATATAGCCCTTGGTTCTCCCCAGACCTGACTGCCCTTAACCAACACAAAAACATCCTATGGCATTCTGCATTAGCATCGAACAGCCCCCGTGATATGCAGCTGTTCAGGGAAGCTAGAAACCATTATACACAGGCAGTTAGAAAAGCCAAGGCTAGCTTTTTCAAGCAGAAATTTGCTTCCTGCAACACTAACTCAAAAAAGTTCTGGGACACTGTAAAGTCCATGGAGAATAAGAACACCTCCTCCCAACATCTTCAGATGTTCTGAAAGAGCTGCAAAACCTGGACCCCTACAAATCAGCCGGGCTAGACAATCTGGACCCTTTCTTTCTAAAATGATCTGCTGAAATTGTTGCCACCCCTATTACTAGCCTGTTCAACCTCTCTTTCGTGTTGTCTGAGATTCCCAAAGATTGGAAAGCAGCTACGGTCATCCCCCTCTTCAAAGGGGGGGACACTCTTGACCCAAACTGCTACAGACCTATATCTATCCTACCATGCCTTTCTAAGGTCTTCGAAAGCCAAGTCAACAAACAGATTACCGACCATTTCGAATCTCACCATACCTTCTCTGCTATGCAATCTGGTTTCAGAGCTGGTCATGGGTGCACCTCAGCCACGCTCAAGGTCCTAAACGTCGGCACCAACGATGTTAGGATGAAACAGTCAGAGATCACCAAGCGCCACATAGCTTCTGCGTGTAAATCAGCTAGAAAGATGTGTCGGCATCGAGTAATTGTCTCTGGCCCCCTCCCAGTTAGGGGGAGTGATGAGCTCTACAGCAGAGTCTCACAACTCAATCGCTGGTTGAAAACTGTTTTCTGCCCCTCCCAAAAGTTAGAATTTGTAGATAATTGGCCCTCTTTCTGGGACTCACCCACAAACAGGACCAAGCCTGACCTGCTGAGGAGTGACGGACTCCATCCTAGCTGGATGGGTGCTCTCATCTTATCTACCAACATAGACAGGGCTCTAACTCCTCTAGCTCCACAATGAAATAGGGTGCAGGCCAGGCAGCAGGCTGTTAGCCAGCCTGCTAGCATAGTGGAGTCTGCCACTAGCACAGTCAGTGTAGTCAGCTCAGCTATCACCATTGAGACCGTGTCTGTGCCTCGACCTAGGTTGGGCAAAACTAAACATGGCGGTGTTCGCCTTAGCAATCTCACTAGGATAAAGACCACCTCCATTCCTGTCATTATTGAAAGAGATCATGATACCTCACATCTCAAAATAGGGCTACTTAATGTTAGATCCCTTACTTCAAAGGCAATTATAGTCAATGAACTAATCACTGACCATAATCTTGATGTGATTGGCCTGACTGAAACATGGCTTAAGCCTGATGAATTTACTGTGTTAAATGAGGCCTCACCTCCTGGCTACACTAGTGAACATATCCCCCGTGCATCCCGCAAAGGCGGAGGTGTTGCTAACATTTACGATAGCAAATTTCAATTTACAAACAAAAAAAATACATTTTCGTCTTTTGAGCTTCTAGTCATGAAATCTATGCAGCCTACTCAATCACTTTTTATAGCTACTGTTTACAGGCCTCCTGGGCCATATACAGCGTTCCTCACTGAGTTCCCTGAATTCCTATCGGACCTTGTAGTCATAGCAGATAATATTCTAATCTTTGGTGACTTTAATATTCACATGGAAAAGTCCACAGACCCACTCCAAAAGGCTTTCGGAGCCATCATCGACTCAGTGGGTTTTGTCCAACATGTCTCTGGACCCACTCACTGTCACAGTCATACGCTGGACCTAGTTTTGTCCCATGGAATAAATGTTGTGGATCTTAATGTTTTCCTCATAATCCTGGACTATCGGACCACTATTTTATTACGTTTGCAATTGCAACAAATAATCTGCTCAGACCCCAACCAAGGAACATAAAAAGTTGTGCTATAAATTCACAGACAACACAAAGATTCCTTGATGTCCTTCCAGATTCCCTCTGTCTACCCAAGGACGCCAGAGGACAAAAATCAGTTAACCACCTAACTGAGGAACTCAATTTAACCTTGCGCAATACCCTAGATGCAGTTGCACCCCTAAAAACTAAAAACATTTCTCATAAGAAACTAGCTCCCTGGTACACAGAAAATACCCGAGCTCTGAAGCAAGCTTCCAGAAAATTGGAACGGAAATGGCGCCACACCAAACTGGAAGTCTTCCGACTAGCTTGGAAAGACAGTACCGTGCAGTACCGTAGAGCCCTTACTGCTGCTCGATCATCCTATTTTTCGAACTTAATTGAGGAAAATAAGAACAATCCGAATTTCCTTTTTGATACTGTCGCAAAGCTAACTAAAAAGCAGCATTCCCCAAGAGAGGATGGCTTTCACTTTAGCAGTGATAAATTCATGAACTTCTTTGAGGAAAATATTATGATTATTAGAAAGCAAATTACGGACTCCTCTTTAAATCTGCGTATTCCTTCAAAGCTCAGTTGTCCTGAGTCTGCACAACTCTCCCAGGACCTAGGATCAAGAGAGACGCTCAAGTGTTTTAGTACTATATCTCTTGACACAATGATGAAAATAATCATGGCCTCTAAACCTTCAAGCTGCATACTGGACCCTATTCCAACTAAACTACTGAAAGAGCTGCTTCCTGTGCTTGGCCCTCCTATGTTAAACATAATAAACGGCTCTCTATCCACCGGATGTGTACCAAACTCACTAAAAGTGGCAGTAATAAAGCCTCTCTTGAAAAAGCCAAACCTTGACCCAGAAAATATAAAAAACTATAGGCCTATATCGAATCTTCCATTCCTCTCAAAAATTTTAGAAAAGGCTGTTGCGCAGCAACTTACTGCCTTCCTGAAGACAAACAATGTATACGAAATGCTTCAGTCTGGTTTTAGACCCCATCATAGCACTGAGACGGCACTTGTGAAGGTGGTAAATGACATTTTAATGGCATCGGACCGAGGCTCTGCATCTGTCCTCGTGCTCCTAGACCTTAGTGCTGCTTTTGATACCATCGATCACCACATTCTTTTGGAGAGATTGGAAACCCAAATTGGTCTACACGGACAAGTTCTGGCCTGGTTTAGATCTTATCTGTCGGAAAGATATCAGTTTGTCTCTGTGAATGGTTTGTCCTCTGACAAATCAACTGTAAATTTCGGTGTTCCTCAAGGTTCCGTTTTGGGACCACTATTGTTTTCACTATATATTTTACCTCTTGGGGATGTTATTCGAAAACAAATGTTAACTTTCACTGCTATGCGGATGACACACAGCTGTACATTTCAATGAAACATGGTGAAGACCCAAAATTGCCCTTGCTAGAAGCATGTGTTTCAGACATAAGGAAGTGGATGGCTGCAAACTTTCTACTTTTAAACTCGGACAAAACAGAGATACTTGTTCTAGGTCCCAAGAAACAAAGAGATCTTCTGTTGAATCTGACAATTAATCTTAATGGTTGTACAGTCGTCTCAAATAAAACTGTGAAGGACCTCGGCGTTACTCTGGACCCTGATCTCTCATTTGAAGAACATATAGTTCAAGACCATTTCAAGGACAGCTTTTTTGCTTCTACGTAACATTGCAAAAATCAGAAACTTTCTGTCCAAAAATGACGCAGAAAAATTGATCCATGCTTTTGTCACTTCTAGGTTAGACTACTGCAATGCTCTACTTTCCGGCTACCCGGATAAAGCCCTAAATAAACTTCAGTTCGTACTAAATACGGCTGCTCGAATTCTGACCAGAACCAAAAAATTTGAACATATTACTCCAGTGCTAGCCTCTCTACACTGGCTTCCTGTCAAAGCAAGTGCTGATTTCAAGGTTTTACTGCTAACCTACAAAGCATTACATGGGCTTGCTCCTACCTATCTCTCTGATTTGGTCCTGCCGTACATACCTACACGTACGCTACGGTAACAAGACGCAGGCCTCCTAATTGTCCCTAGAATTTCTAAGCAAACAGCTGGAGGCAGGGCTTTCTCCTATAGAGCTCCATTTTTATGGAACGGTCTGCCTACCCATGTCAGAGACGCAAACTCGGTCTCAACCGTTAAGTCTTTACTGAAGACTCATCTCTTCAGTGGGTCATATGATTGAGTGTAGTCTGGCCCAGGAGTGGGAAGGTGAACGGAAAGGCTCTGGAGCAACGAACCGCCCTTGCTGTCTCTGCCTGGCCGGTTCCCCTCTTCCCACTGGGATTCTCTGCCTCTAACCCTATTACAGGGGCTGAGTCACTGGCTTACTGGGGCTCTCTCTTGCCGTCCCTGGAAGGGGTGCGTCACCTGATCGGGTTGATTCACTGATGTGGTCATCCTGTCTGGGATGGCGCCCCCCCTTGGGTTGTGCCATGGCGGAGTTCTTTGTGGGCTATACTCAGCCTTGTCTCAGGATGGTAAGTTGGTGGTTGAAGATATCCCTCTAGTGGTGTGGGGGCTGTGCTTTGGCAAAGTGGGTGGGGTTATATCCTTCCTGTTTGGCCCTGTCTGGGGGTGTCCTCGGATGGGGCCACAGTGTCTCCTGACCCCTCCTGTCTCAGCCTCCAGTATTTATGCTGCAGTAGTTAATGTGTCGGGGGGCTAGGGTCAGTTTGTTATATCTGGAGTACCTCTCCTGTCCTATTCGGTGTCCTGTGTGAATCTAAGTGTGCGTTCTCTAATTCTCTCTTTCTCTCTCTCTCTCTCTCTCTCTCGGAGGACCTGAGCCCTAGGACCATGCCCCAGGACTACCTGACATGATGACTCCTTGCTGTCCCCAGTCCACCTGGCCGTGCTGCTGCTCCAGTTCTGCCTTATTATTATACGACCATGCTGGTCATTTATGAACATTTGAACATCTTGGCCATGTTCTGTTATAATCTCCACCCGGCACAGCCAGAAGAGGACTGGCCACCCCACATAGCCTGGTTCCTCTCTAGGTTTCTTCCTAGGTTTTGGCCTTTCTAGGGAGTTTTTCATAGCCACCGTGCTTCTACACCTGCATTGCTTGCTGTTTGGGGTTTTAGGCTGGGTTTCTGTACAGCACTTTGAGATATCAGCTGATGTACGAAGGGCTATATAAATAAATTTGATTTGATTTGATTAAACGATATCTTAACCGCCATCGATAAGAAACATTACTGTGCAGCCCTATTCATTGATCTGGCCAAGGCTTTCGACTCTGTCAATCACCACATCCTCATCGGCAGACTCGACAGCCTTGGTTTCTCAAATGATTGCCTCGCCTGGTACACCAACTACTTCTCTGATAGAATTCAGTTTGTCAAATCGGAGGGTCTGCTGTCCGGACCTCTGGCAGTCTCTATGGGGGTGCCACAGGGTTCAATTCTTGGACCGACTCTCTTCTCTGTATACATCAATGAGGTCGCTCTTGCTGCTGGTGAGTCTCTGATCCACCTCTACGCAGACGACACCATTCTGTATACTTCCGGCCCTTCTTTGGACACTGTGTTAACAACCCTCCAGGCAAGCTTCAATGCCATACAACTCTCCTTCCGTGGCCTCCAATTGCTCTTAAATACAAGTAAAACTAAATACATGCTCTTCAACCAATCGCTACCTGCACCTACCCGCCTGTCCAACATCACTACTCTGGACGGCTCTGACTTAGAATACGTGGACAACTACAAATACTTAGGTGTCTGGTTAGACTGTAAACTCTCTTTCCAGACCCATATCAAACATCTCCAATCCAAAGTTAAATCTAGAATTGGCTTCCTATTTCGCAACAAAGCATCCTTCACTCATGCTGCCAAACATACCCTTGTAAAACTGACCATCCTACCAATCGACTTTGGCGATGTCATTTACAAAATAGCCTCCAATACCCTACTCAACAAATTGGATGCAGTCTATCACAGTGCAATCCGTTTTGTCTCCAAAGCCCCATATACTACCCACCATTGCGACCTGTACGCTCTCGTTGGCTGGCCCTTGCTTCATACTCGTCGCCAAACCCACTGGCTCCATGTCATCTACAAGACCCTGCTAGGTAAAGTCCCCCCTTATCTCAGCTCGCTGGTCACCATAGCATCTCCCACCTGTAGCACACGCTCCAGCAGGTATATCTCTCTAGTCACCCCCAAAACCAATTCTTTCTTTGGCTGCCTCTCCTTCCAGTTCTCTGCTGCCAATGACTGGAACGAACTAAAAAATCTCTGAAACTGGAAACACTTATCTCCCTCACTAGCTTTAAGCACCAACTGTCAGAGCAGCTCACAGATTACTGCACCTGTACATAGCCCACCTACAATTTAGCCCAAACAACTACCTCTTTCCCAACTGTATTTAATTAATTAATTTATCTTGCTCATTTGCACCCCATTATTTTTATTTCTACTTTGCACATTCTTCCATTACAAAACTACCATTCCAGTGTTTTACTTGCTATATTGTATTTACTTTGCCACCATGGCCTTTTTTGCCTTTACCTCCCTTCTCACCTCATTTGCTCACATTGTATATAGACTTGTTTATACTGTATTATTGACTGTATGTTTGTTTTACTCCATGTGTAACTCTGTGTCGTTGTATCTGTCGAACTGCTTTGCCTTATCTTGGCCAGGTCGCAATTGTAAATGAGAACTTGTTCTCAACTTGCCTACCAGGTTAAATAAAGGTTAAATAAATAAATAAATAAGAGCATATGCTAAATGACAAAAATGTCAAATTTTAATATTTTACATATAGATCTCATATTACTGTATTGAATACATTTTTTATTAAACATTTTTTTAACGTCACAAAGTATCATTTCTACAGTTCTTTATCAAAAATGTAGTGCAGGCGGATAAATAGCATTTAGCAAAAAACAAAACAATTATTTTACTCTGAAATCAATTGATCAATTTTAAACAAATACATGTCTGTCATTGAAAACCCCATGCCATGATTAATTAGTGAAAAAACACACTAATCCATTTCACAAGTTATTTAAACAATAAAAGCAAATTGACCAAATATACCATATTTCCATTCTGAAAATGGATATATAGATTTTCTGGGAAAAAAACGCAATTTATAGTCAGTCCCTCCAGGATTCTGCAAAGATATTTTTGATATCTGCGTGCTAAAATGCTTGATTTTACTGCTGCAATTATGACATTTTGCATGGCAATAAGCAATGACTTTGTCCAAATTGTCACGAAAATGTGCTGATGAGGGAAAAAGTTAGTTGCCGTGTACCCTGATTGAACCATATTATGAGGTAATGTGGGTTGATTGGTTGAAATTGCGAGCCCTCTTTTTGTACTGTGGCGATGGGTCATGCAATAAAATTGCGATGATTAGACTCCGTTATGCTGAAATAGTCTGGTGATTGGTCAAATATGCCCTTTCATAATATACGAGGAATTGTTGAGTTTGTAAAAAACTTGGCAATCGCAGAGTCCTGGAGGAGTTTACTGCTTGTAAAGTATTTATCTTATTCTTGATGATTCACATGTTGTTATTGGTGTGTAGTGATGTTTCATATGTTGCTATTGGTGTGTTGTGATGTTTCACATGTTGTTATTGGTGTGTAGTGATGTTTCACATGTTGTTATTGGTGTGTAGTGATGTTTCATATGTTGCTATTGGTGTGTTGTGATGTTTCACATGTTGTTATTGGTGTGTAGTGATGTTTCACATGTTGTTATTGGTGTGTAGTGATGATGTTTCATATGTTGTTATTGGTGTGTAGTGTTTCACATGTTGTTATTGGTGTGTGTGATGTTTCACATGTTGTTATTGGTGTGTAGTGATGTTTCACATGTTGTTATTGGTGTGTAGTGATTTTCACATGTTGTTATTGGTGTTTCACATGTTGTTATTGGTGTGTAGTGATGTTTCACATGTTGTTATTGGTGTGTAGTGATGATCATGTTTCATATGTTGTTATTGGTGTGTAGTGATGTTTCACATGTTGTTATTGGTGTGTAGTGATGTTTCACATGTTGTTATTGGTGTGTAGTGATGTTTCACATGTTGTTATTGGTGTGTAGTGATGTTTCACATGTTGTTATTGGTTGGTGTGTTTCATTGGTGTGTAGTGATGTTTCACATGTTGTTATTGGTGTGTAGTGATGATCATGTTTCATATGTTGTTATTGGTGTGTAGTGATGTTTCACATGTTGTTATTGGTGTGTAGTGATGTTTCACATGTTGTTATTGGTGTGTAGTGATGTTTCACATGTTGTTATTGGTGTGTAGTGATGTTTCACATGTTGTTATTGGTGTGTGTTTCACATGTTGTTATTGGTGTGTAGTTGTTATTGAGTGATGTTTCATATGTTGTTATTGGTGTGTAGTGATGTTTCACATGTTGTTGTTGGTGTGTAGTGATGTTTCACATGTTGTTATTGGTGTGTAGTGATGTTTCACATGTTGTTATTGGTGTGTTGTGATGTTTCACATGTTGTTATTGGTGTGTAGTGATGTTTCACATGTTGTTATTGGTGTGTAGTGATGTTTCACATGTTGTTATTGGTGTGTAGTGATGTTTATGTTTCATATGTTGTTTTTGGTGTGTAGTGATGATCATGTTTCATATGTTGTTATTCGTGTGTAGGGATGTTTCACATGTTGTTATTGGTGTGTAGTGATGTTTCACATGTTGTTATTGGTGTGTAGTGATGATCATGTTTCATATGTTGTTATTGGTGTGTTTCAGTGATTGTGTTCACATGTTTCACATGTTGTTATTGGTGTAGTGATGTTTTCACATGTTGTTATTGGTGTGTAGTGATGTTTCACATGTTGTTATTGGTGTGTAGTGATGTTGATCACATGTTGTTATTGGTGTGTAGTGATGTTTCATGTTGTTATTGGTGTGTAGTGATGTTTCACATGTTGTTATTGGTGTGTAGTGATGTTTCACATGTTGTTATTGGTGTGTAGTGATGATCATGTTTCATATGTTGTTATTGGTGTGTAGTGATGTTTCACATGTTGTTATTGGTGTGTAGGGATGTTTTATTGGTGTGTATGTTGTTATTGGTGTGTAGTGATGTTTCACATGTTGTTATTGGTGTGTAGTGATGATTGTTTCATATGTTGTTATTGGTGTGTAGTGATGTTTCACATGTTGTTATTGGTGTGTAGGATATTTCACATGTTGTTATTGGTGGGTAGTGATGTTTCATATGTTGTTATTGGTGTGTAGTGATGTTTCACATGTTGTTATTGGTGTGTAGGGATATTTCACATGTTGTTATTGGTGGGTAGTGATGTTTCACATGTTGTTACTGGTGTGTAGTGATGTTTCGCATGTTGTTATTGGTGTGTAGTGATGTTTCACATGTTGTTATTGGTGTGTAGTGATGTTTATGTTTCATATGTTGTTTTTGGTGTGTAGTGATGATCATGTTTCATATGTTGTTATTGGTGTGTAGTGATGTTTCACATGTTGTTATTGGTGTGTAGTGATGTTTCACATGTTGTTATTGGTGTGTAGTGATGATCATGTTTCACATGTTGTTATTGGTGTGTAGTGATGTTTCACATGTTGTTATTGGTGTGTAGTGATGTTTCACATGTTGTTATTGGTGTGTAGTGATGTTTCACATGTTGTTATTGGTGTGTAGTGATGTTTCACATGTTGTTATTGGTGTGCAGTGATGATCATGTTTCATATGTTGTTATTGGTGTGTAGTGATGTTTCACATGTTGTTATTGGTGTGTTTCACATGTTGTTATTGGGATGTTTCACATGTTGTTATTGGTGTGTAGTGATGTTTCACATGTTGTTATTGGTGTGTAGTGATGATCATGTTTCATATGTTGTTATTGGTGTGTAGGGATGTTTCACATGTTGTTATTGGTGTGTAGTGATGTTTCACATGTTGTTATTGGTGTGTAGTGATGATCATGTTTCATATGTTGTTATTGGTGTGTAGTGATGTTTCACATGTTGTTATTGGTGTGTAGTGATGATCATGTTTCATATGTTGTTATTGGTGTGTAGTTTTGTTTCACATGTTGTTATTGGTGTGTAGTGATGTTCATGTTTCACATGTTGTTATTGGTGTGTAGGGATGTTTCACATGTTGTTATTGGTGTGTTGTGATGTTTCACATGTTGTTATTGGTGTGTAGTGATGTTTCACATGTTGTTATTGGTGTGTAGTGATGTTTCATATGTTGCTATTGGTGTGTTGTGATGTTTCACATGTTGTTATTGGTGTGTAGTGATGTTTCACATGTTGTTATTGGTGTGTAGTGATGATCATGTTTCACATGTTGTTATTGGTGTGTTGTGATGTTTAACATGTTGTTATTTGTGTGTAGTGATGTTTCACATGTTGTTATTGGTGTGTAGTGATGTTTCACATGTTGTTATTGGTGTGTAGTGATGATCATGTTTCATATGTTGTTATTGGTGTGTAGTGATGTTTCACATGTTGTTATTGGTGTGTAGTGATGATCATGTTTCATATGTTGTTATTGGTGTGTAGGGATATTTCACATGTTGTTATTGGTGTGTAGTGATGTTTCACATGTTGTTATTGGTGGGTAGTGATGTTTCACATGTTCTTATTGGTGTGTAGTGATTTTTCACATGTTGTTACTGGTGTGTAGTGATGTTTCGCATGTTGTTATTGGTGTGTAGTGATGTTTCACATGTTGTTATTGGTGTGTAGTGATGTTTCATATGTTGCTATTGGTGTGTTGTGATGTTTCACATGTTGTTATTGGTGTGTAGTGATGTTTCACATGCTGTTATTGGTGTGTTGTGATGTTTCACATGTTGTTATTGGTGTGTAGTGATGTTTAACATGTTGTTATTTGTGTGTAGTGATGTTTCACATGTTGTTATTGGTGTGTAGTGATGTTTCACATGTTGTTATTGGTGTGTAGTGATGATCATGTTTCATATGTTGTTATTGGTGTGTAGTGATGTTTCACATGTTGTTATTGGTGTGTAGTGATGATCATGTTTCATATGTTGTTATTGGTGTGTAGGGATATTTCACATGTTGTTATTGGTGTGTAGTGATGTTTCACATGTTGTTATTGGTGGGTAGTGATGTTTCACATGTTCTTATTGGTGTGTAGTGATTTTTCACATGTTGTTACTGGTGTGTAGTGATGTTTCGCATGTTGTTATTGGTGTGTAGTGATGTTTCACATGTTGTTATTGGTGTGTAGTGATGTTTCATATGTTGTTATTGGTGTGTAGTGATGTTTCACATGTTGTTATTGGTGTGTAGTGATGTTTCACATGTTGTTATTGGTGTGTAGTGATGTTTCACATGTTGTTATTGGTGTGTAGTGATGTTTCACATGTTGTTATTGGTGTGTAGTGATGATCATGTTTCATATGTTGTTATTGGTGTGTAGTGATGTTTCACATGTTGTTATTGGTGTGTAGGGATGTTTCACATGTTGTTATTGGTGTGTAGTGATGTTTCACATGTTGTTATTGGTGTGTAGTGATGATCATGTTTCATATGTTGTTATTGGTGTGTAGTGATGTTTCACATGTTGTTATTGGTGTGTAGTGATGTTTCACATGTTGTTATTGGTGTGTAGTGATGTTTCATATGTTGTTATTGGTGTGTTGTGATGTTTCACATGTTGTTATTGGTGTGTAGTGATGTTTCACATGTTGTTATTGGTGTGTTGTGATGTTTCACATGTTGTTATTGGTGTGTAGTGATGTTTCACATGTTGTTATTGGTGTGTAGTGATGTTTCACATGTTGTTATTGGTGTGTAGTGATGTTTCACATGTTGTTATTGGTGTGTAGTGATGTTTCACATGTTGTTATTGGTGTGTAGGGATGTTTCACATGTTGTTATTGGTGTGTAGTGATGTTTCATATGTTGTTATTGGTGTGTTGTGATGTTTCACATGTTGTTATTGGTGTGTAGTGATGTTTCACATGTTGTTATTGGTGTGTTGTGATGTTTCACATGTTGTTATTGGTGTGTAGGGATGTTTCACATGTTGTTATTGGTGTGTAGTGATGTTTCACATGTTGTTATTGGTGTGTAGGGATGTTTCACATGTTGTTATTGGTGTGTAGTGATGTTTCACATGTTGTTATTGGTGTGTAGGGATATTTCACATGTTGTTATTGGTGTGTAGTGATGTTTCACATGTTGTTATTGGTGGGTAGTGATGTTTCACATGTTCTTATTGGTGTGTAGTGATTTTTCACATGTTGTTACTGGTGTGTAGTGATGTTTCGCATGTTGTTATTGGTGTGTAGTGATGTTTCACATGTTGTTATTGGTGTGTAGTGATGTTTCATATGTTGTTATTGGTGTGTTGTGATGTTTAACATGTTGTTATTGGTGTGTAGTGATGTTTCACATGTTGTTATTGGTGTGTTGTGATGTTTCACATGTTGTTATTGGTGTGTAGTGATGATCATGTTTCATATGTTGTTATTGGTGTGTAGTGATGTTTCACATGTTGTTATTGGTGTGTAGGGATGTTTCACATGTTGTTATTGGTGTGTAGTGATGTTTCAAATGTGTTTATTGGTGTGTAGTGATGATCATGTTTCATATGTTGTTATTGGTGTGTAGTGATGTTTCACATGTTGTTATTGGTGTGTAGTGATGTTTCACATGTTGTTATTGGTGTGTAGTGATGTTTCATATGTTGTTATTGGTGTGTTGTGATGTTTCACATGTTGTTATTGGTGTGTAGTGATGTTTCACATGTTGTTATTGGTGTGTTGTGATGTTTCACATGTTGTTATTGGTGTGTAGTGATGTTTCACATGTTGTTATTGGTGTGTAGTGATGTTTCACATGTTGTTATTGGTGTGTAGTGATGTTTCACATGTTGTTATTGGTGTGTAGTGATGTTTCACATGTTGTTATTGGTGTGTAGTGATGATCATGTTTCATATGTTGTTATTGGTGTGTAGTGATGTTTCACATGTTGTTATTGGTGTGTAGTGATGTTTCACATGTTGTTATTGGTGTGTTGTGATGTTTCACATGTTGTTATTGGTGTGTAGGGATGTTTCACATGTTGTTATTGGTGTGTAGTGATGTTTCACATGTTGTTATTGGTGTGTAGTGATGATCATGTTTCATATGTTGTTATTGGTGTGTAGTGATGTTTCACATGTTGTTATTGGTGTGTAGGGATATTTCACATGTTGTTATTGGTGGGTAGTGATGTTTCACATGTTGTTACTGGTGTGTAGTGATGTTTCGCATGTTGTTATTGGTGTGTAGTGATGTTTCACATGTTGTTATTGGTGTGTAGTGATGTTTCACATGTTGTTATTTGTGTGTAGTGATGTTTCACATGTTGTTATTGGTGTGTAGTGATGTTTCACATGTTGTTATTGGTGTGTAGTGATGTTTATGTTCCACATGTTGGTTTTGGTGTGAAGTGATGATCATGTTTCACATGTTGTTATTGGTGTGTAGGGATGTTTCACATGTTGTTATTGGTGTGTAGTGATGTTTCACATGTTGTTATTGGTGTGTAGTGATGATCATGTTTCATATGTTGTTATTGCTGTGTAGTGTTGTTTCACATGTTGTTATTGGTGTGTAGTGATGTTCATGTTTCACATGTTGTTATTGGTGTGTAGGGATGTTTCACATGTTGTTATTGGTGTGTTGTGATGTTTCACATGGTGTTATTGGTGTGTAGTGATGTTTCACATGTTGTTATTGGTGTGTAGTGATGTTTCATATGTAGCTATTGGTGTGTTGTGATGTTTCACATGTTGTTATTGGTGTGTGGTGATGTTTCACATGATGTTATTGGTGTGTAGTGATGTTTCACATGTTGTTATTGGTGTGTAGTGATGTTTCACATGTTGTTATTGGTGTATAGTGATGTTTCACATGTTGTTATTGGTGTGTTGTGATGTTTCACATGTTGTTATTTGTGTGTAGTGATGTTTCACATGTTGTTATTGGTGTGTAGTGATGTTTCACATGTTGTTATTGGTGTGTAGTGATGTTTCACATGTTGTTATTGGTGTGTAGTGATGATCATGTTTCATATGTTGATATTGGTGTGTAGTGATGTTTCACATGTTGTTATTGGTGTGTAGTGATGTTCATGTTTCACATGTTGTTATTGGTTTGTAGGGATGTTTTACATGTTGTTATTGGTGTGTAGGGATGTTTCACATGTTGTTATTGGTGTGTAGTGATGTTTCACATGTTGTTATTGGTGTGTAGTGATGTTTCACATGTTGATATTGGTGTGTAGTGATGTTTCACATGTTGTTATTGGTGTGTAGGGATATTTCACATGTTGTTATTGGTGTGTAGTGATATTTCACATGTTGTTATTGGTGGGTAGTGATGTTTCACATGTTCTTATTGGTGTGTAGTGATGTTTCACATGTTGTTATTGGTGTGTAGTGATGTTTCACATGTTGTTACATGTTTTGGTGTGTAGTGATGTTTTGAGATGACATGTTGTTATTGGTGTGTTGTTATTGGTGTGTAGTGATGTTTCACATGTTGTTATCTGTGTAGTTATTGTTGTTATTGGTTTTGATGTGATCATGTTTCATATGTTGTTATTTTCACATGTTGGTGTGTAGTGATGATCATGTTGATGTTTCATATGTTGTTATGATGTTTCACATGTTGTTATTGGTGTGTAGGATGTTTCATGTTGTTTCACATGTTGTTATTGGTGTGTTGTGAGTGATGTTTCACATTGGTGTTAGTGATGATTCACATGTTGTTATTGGTGTGTAGTGATCATGTTTCACATGTTGTTTTTGTGTGTAGTCATGTTTCACATGTTGTTATTGGTGTGTAGTGATGTTTCACATGTTGTTATTGGTGTGTAGTGATGTTTCACATGTTGTTATTGGTGTGTAGTGATGATCATGTTTCATATGTTGTTTTTGGTGTGTAGTGATGTTTCACATTTTCACAGGAAAAAAGTACATTAATTCTAGAGCGTTTGACTAGTAACCGGAAGGTTGCAAGTTCAAACCCCCGAGCTGACAAGGTACAAATCTGTTCTGCCCCTGAACAGGCAGTTAACCCACTGTTCCTAGGCCGTCATTGAAAATAAGAAATTGTTCTTAACTGACATGCCTAGTTAAATAAAGGTAAAAGAAAAATAAAGAAAAATAAAATAAAAGATTAAGATGGACAAAAGAACACAGACACTGGACAGAGGAACTCAACTCCCGGAGTTGCCTCTTCACTGTTGACGTTGAGCCGTTTCCAAATACAATAGTCATTTACAACATTAACAATGTCTACACTGTAGACATTTCTAAGTGACCCCAAACATATGAACGGTAGTGCACCTGTGATGGGTGTCACCCTGGTAGTAGTTGTACGTTGTTATACAGTACCCAGTAGTAGTTGTCGTTTGTAATACAGTACCCAGTAGTAGTTGTAGGTTGTTATACAGTACCCAGTAGTAGTTGTATTTCCACCATTCCCGTGGATTACCAGGACCTCCGGGAGGTGTTCAGTAGAGCCCGGGCTACTTCGCGGCTACAGCACCGACCATATGACTGCGGGATTGATCTTCTGCCAGGCACCACTCCGCCCCGGGGATGACCGTACCCTCTGTAGGGTTCGGAGACCAAGGCTATGGAGACCTATATTGAGGACTCCCTAGCTGCTGGGTTCATCCGTTGTTCTGCCTCTCCAGCCGGCACAGGGTTCTTCTTTGTGGAGAAGAAAGACAAAACCCTGCGCCCGTGCATTGACTACCGAGGTCTCAACGACATCATGGTGAAGAACCCCTACCTGCTGCCTCTCATCTCCTCGGCCTTCGAGCTACTCCGGGGAGCCACCATGTTCTCCAAGCTGGACCTACAGAACGCCTACCCCCTGGTGTGGAGACGGGAAGGGGATGAGTGGAAAACTGCCTTCAATGTGGCCAGTGGTCACTAAGAGTATCTGGTCATGCTTTTTGGCCTCATCAACGCCCCTGCTGTGTTCCAGGCTCCAGGTTGGTTAATGATGTTCTCCGTGACATGTTGAACCGGTTCGTCTTCGTCTACCTAGATGACAACCTCGTCTTCTCCCGCTCCACCCAAGAACACTTCCGACAGGTTCTCCAACATCTCCTGGAGAACCAGCTTTTTGGAAAAGCAGAAAAATGTGAATTCCATCGCTCCACCATCCCCTTCCTTGGTTACATCATCGCTGCAGGGAATGTACAGATGGATCCCAGGAAGGTGAGAGCAGTAGTTAGTGGATTGGCCCCAGCCTACATTCAGAGTACAGCTGCAGCGTTTCCTGGGATTTACAACTTTTACAGCCGCTTTATTCGGGGCTACAGACCCTGGCGTCCCCCCTGTCTGCACTCACCTCTCCTAAGGTTCTGTTCACATGGTCCCCAGCTGCTGAACGGTCATTCTGGCATCTAAAACACCGCTTCACCACAGCTCCCATCTTAGTTCATCCTGACCCGTCCCACCGGTTAGTGGTGGAACCGATGCTTCGAATGTCGGAGTGGGGGCTGTCCTGTCCCAGCGGTCGGCCCTGGGCCTCAAGTTACATCCCTGCACCTTCTTCTCCCACCACCTTAACGCCACGGGGAGGAACTACAATATGGGGAATCGTGAGCTTCTCGCAGTGAAGATGGCGTTGGAGGAGTGGAGGCACTGGCTGGAAGGGGCGGAACATCCTTTCATTGTGTGGACCAGCCACTAGAACCTGGAATATCTCTGCATTGCCAAGCACCCCAATTCCAGGCAAGCTAGGTGGGCCCTACTGTTCACCTGGTTCAACTTCTCCCTCTCATACTGGCCGGGATCCAAGAATGTCAAGCCGGATGCGCTGTCATGCCGCTATAGCCCCACGGCTACTACCTCTGAACCATCTGTCCCACTTTGTGCCTGGCAATGGCACTCAGCTGGGGAATAGGGAAGCACGTTCATGAGGCACAGCGTTCCCAGCCGAACCCTGAGGGGGCCTTGATAACCTGACGCGGTGCCACTCCTCCAGGCTTGGGGAATAGGGAAGCACGGTCGTGAGGCGCAGCGTTCCCAGCCAAACCCTCAGGGGGCCTTGATAACCTGACGCGGTCCCACTCCTCCAGGCTTGCCTGCCACCCGGGCTCCAGTCACACCCTGGCTTTTGTGCGACAACGCTTTTGGTGGCCTACCATGGTCCCTGACATCTCGTATTCATCGCCGCTTGCATGGTTTGTGAACAAAACAAGACTCCTCAGCAAACTCCGACTGGTCTCCTCCAACCTCTGCCGGTCGCTCACCATCCCTGGTCTCATATCCCCCTGGACTTTGTCACGGGTCTTCTCCCACCTGATGGCATCACCACCATCCTGACTGTGGTGGATCGGTTTTCCAAAACCGCCCACTTCATTCCTCTCCAAAACTACCCTCTGTCAAAGAGACGGCCCAGTTCATGGTGCAGTACGCCTTTCGGATCTGAGTTAATTTGGGGTTCTATTTAATCCGTATCGCTGAAATGTTACAATTTAAAGGGAAGTTCTGATTGAGCCGATATGCATCATTTCCCGTGAATGCAGTCTACTCTAATGCTGGAACGTTTTCTTAAATGTCAATCAGGCTACAATGCAGAGCTTTACAGATTGAATTGAGTCCCAGTAGAAAATGTGCCCAACTAGCCCAGGTGCCCAAAAAGATATGGTCTACTGGCCTGGCTGGCCAGTAGGTTCCATCTAGGTTCCATCTGTGGTATAGTAACTACAGTATAACTCATGTCACTACATCATGGTCACTACCTGATTTCAATGGGCAGTACTACTCTGCGTTGAGGGCTGTGGTATAGTAACTACTACTCACCATGTTGTGGGTCGCTGCAGGACTCCAAGGTGCTCAGTAAGATCTTCCCCAGGGAGCGTCGGGACACGTTGAGGTCTCTGAGCTGGTGGAGGAGCTGTAGAACATCCAGCAACTTCTCCTCCACTAGGGACAGACACACCTATAGGACCAACACAACAATAAAATATATGATATGTATGATGGACATACAATATAACAACAATATAAAGCATGTATACTAGACCTGTCTCCTCAGCTTATATACAGTGGGGCAAAAAAGTATTTAGTCAGCCACCAATTGTGCAAGTTCTCCCACTTAAAAAGATGAGAGAGGCCTGTAATTTTCATCATAGGTACACTTCAACTATGACAGACAAAATGAGAAAAAAAATCCAGAAAATCACATTGTAGGATTTTTTATGAATTTATTTGCAAATTTTGGTGGAAAATAAGTACCAGTCAAAAGTTTGGACACACCTAGTCATTCCAGAGTTTTTCTTTATTGTGTCTTTGTGAGACGCAGAGTAAGTGAAAGGATGATCTCTGCATGTGTCGTTCCAACCGTGAAGCATGGAGGGGGAGGTGTGATGGTGTGAGGGAGCTTTGCTGGTGACACTGTGGGTGATTTATTTAGAATTCAAGGCACACTTAACCAGCATGGCTACCACAGCATTATGCAGCGATACGTCATACCATCTGGTTTGCACTTAGAGGGACTATCATATGATTTTCAACAGGACAATGACCCAACACACCTCCAGGCTTTTTGACCAAGAAGGAGAGCAATGAAGTGCTGCATCAGATCACCTGGACAGATCACAACGACTCAGTACCGGTACTTCTTGTATATAGCCTCATTACTACCTCGTACCCCTCCACAACGACTCAGTACCGGTACTTCTTGTATATAGCCTCATTACTACCTCGTACCCCTCCACAACGACTCAGTACCGGTACTTCTTGTATATAGCCTCATTACTACCTCGTACCCCTCCACATTGACTCAGTACCGGGTACTTCTTGTATATAGCCTCATTACTACCTCGTACCCTCCACAACGACTCAGTACCGGTACTTCTTGTATATAGCCTCATTACTACCTCGTACCCCTCCACAACGACTCAGTACCGGTACTTCTTGTATATAGCCTCATTACTACGTCGTACCCCTCCACAACGACTCAGTACTGGTACTTCTTGTATATAGCCTCATTACTACCTCGTACCCCTGCACATTAATTCAGTACTGGTACTCCTTGTATATATCCTCATTACTACCTCGTACCCCTCCACAACGACTCAGTACCGGTACTTCTTGTATATAGCCTCATTACTACCTCGTACCCCTCCACAACGACTCAGTACCGGTACTTCTTGTATATAGCCTCATTACTACCTCGTACCCCTCCACAACGACTCAGTACTGGTACTCCTTGTATATAGCCTCATTACTACCTCGTACCCCTCCACAACGACTCAGTACCGGTACTTCTTGTATATAGCCTCATTACTACCTCGTACCCCTCCACATTGACTCAGTACCGGGTACTTCTTGTATATAGCCTCATTACTACCTCGTACCCCTCCACAACGACTCAGTACCGGTACTTCTTGTATATAGCCTCATTACTACCTCGTACCCCTCCACAACGACTCAGTACCGGTACTTCTTGTATATAGCCTCATTACTACGTCGTACCCCTCCACAACGACTCAGTACTGGTACTTCTTGTATATAGCCTCATTACTACCTCGTACCCCTCCACATTAATTCAGTACTGGTACTCCTTGTATATATCCTCATTACTACCTCGTACCCCTCCACAACGACTCAGTACCGGTACTTCTTGTATATAGCCTCATTACTACCTCGTACCCCTCCACAACGACTCAGTACCGGTACTTCTTGTATATAGCCTCATTACTACCTCGTACCCCTCCACAACGACTCAGTACTGGTACTCCTTGTATATAGCCTCATTACTACGTCGTACCCCTCCACAACGACTCAGTACTGGTACTCCTTGTATATAGCCTCATTACTACGTCGTACCCCTCCACAACGACTCAGTACTGGTACTCCTTGTATATAGCCTCATTACTACCTCGTACCCCTGCACATTAATTCAGTACTGGTACTCCTTGTATATATCCTCATTACTACCTCGTACCCCTCCACATTGACTCAGTACCGGGTACTTCTTGTATATAGCCTCATTACTACCTCGTACCCCTCCACAACGACTCAGTACCGGTACTTCTTGTATATAGCCTCATTACTACGTCGTACCCCTCCACATTGACTCAGTACCGGGTACTTCTTGTATATAGCCTCATTACTACCTCGTACCCCTCCACAACGACTCAGTACCGGTACTTCTTGTATATATCCTCATTACTACCTCGTACCCCTCCACATTGACTCAGTACCGGGTACTTCTTGTATATAGCCTCATTACTACCTCGTACCCCTCCACAACGACTCAGTGCCAGTACTTCTTGTATATATCCTCATTACTACCTCGTACCCCTCCACATTGACTCAGTACCGGGTACTTCTTGTATATATCCTCATTACTACCTCGTACCCCTCCACAACGACTCAGTACCGGTACTTCTTGTATATAGCCTCATTACTACCTCGTACCCCTCCACAACGACTCAGTACCGGTACTTCTTGTATATATCCTCATGACTACCTCGTACCCCTCCACAACGACTCAGTACCGGTACTTCTTGTATATATCCTCATTACTACCTCGTACCCCTCCACAACGACTCAGTACCGGTACTTCTTGTATATATCCTCATGACTACCTCGTACCCCTCCACAACGACTCAGTACCGGTACTTCTTGTATATATCCTCATTACTACCTCGTACCCCTCCACAACGACTCAGTACCGGTACTTCTTGTATATAGCCTCATTACTACCTCGTACCCCTCCACAACGACTCAGTACCGGTACTTCTTGTATATAGCCTCATTACTACCTCGTACCCCTCCACAACGACTCAGTACCGGTACTTCTTGTATATAGCCTCATTACTACCTCGTACCCCTCCACATTGACTCAGTACCGGTACTTCTTGTATATAGCCTCATTACTACCTCGTACCCCTCCACAACGACTCAGTACCGGTACTTCTTGTATATAGCCTCATTACTACGTCGTACCACTGCACATTCATTCAGTACTAGTACTCCTTGTACAGTTGAAGTCGGAAGTTTACATACACTTAGGTTGGAGCCAATAAAACTTGTTTTTCAACCACTCCACAAATTTCTTGTTAACAAACTATAGTTTTGGAAAGTCGGTTAGGACATCTACTTTGTGCATGACACAAGTCATTTTTCCAACAGTTGTTTACAGACAAATTATTTCACTTAAAATTCACTGTATCACAATTCCAGTGGTCTAGAAGTTTACATACACTAAGTTGACTGTGCCTTTACACAGCTTGGAAAATTCCAGAAAATTATGTCATGGCTTTAGAAGCTTCTGATAGGCTAATTGACATTATTTGAGTCAATTGGAGGTGTACCTGTAGATGTATTTCAAGGCCTACCTTCAAACTCAGTGCCTCTTTGCTTGACATCATGGGAAAATCAAAAGAAATCAGCCAAGACCTCAGAAAAAAATTATAGACCTTCACAAGTCTGGTTCATCCTTGGGAGCAATTTCCAAACACCTGAAGGTACCACGTTCATCTGTACAATCAATAGTACGCAAGTATAAACACCATGTGACCACGCAGCCGTCATACTGCTCAGGAAGGAGCTCTGACATTTCTGTCTCCTAGAGATGAACGTACTTTGGTGCGCAAAGTGCAAATCAATCCCAGAACAACAGCAAAAGAACCTTGTGAAGATGCTGGAGGAAACAGGTACAAAAGTATCAATATCCACAGTAAAACGAGTCCTATATCGACATAACCTGAAAGCCCGCTCAGCAAGGAAGAAGCCACTGCTTCAAAACTGCCATAAAAAAGCCAGACTACGGTTTGCAACTGCACATGTGGTCAAAGATCATACTTTTTGGAGAAATGTCCTCTGGTCTGATGAAACAAAAATAGAACTGTTTGGCCATAATGACCATTGTTATGTTTGAAGGAAAAAGGGGAGGCTTGCAAGCCGAAGAACACCATCCCAACCGTGAAGCATGGGGGTGGCAGCATTATGTTGTGGGGTGCTTTGCTGCTGGAGGGTCTGGTGCACTTCACAAAATAGATGGCATCATGAGGTAGGAAAATGATGTGGATATATTGAAGCAACATCTCAAGACATCAGTCAGGAAGTTAAAGCTTTGTCACAAATGGGTCTTCCAAATGGACAATGACCCCAAGAATACTTCCAAAGTTGTGGCAAAATGGCTTAAGGACAACAAAGTCAAGGTAATGGAGTGGCCATCACAAAGCCCTGACCTCAATCCCATAGAACATTTGTGGGCAGAACTGAAAAAGTGTGTGCGAACAAGGAGGCCTACAAACCTGATTCAGCTACACCAGCTCTGTCAGGAGGAATGTGCCAAAATTCACCCAACTTATTGTGGGAAGCTTGTGGAAGGCTACCCGAAACGTTTGACCCAAGTTAAACAATTTAAAGGTAATGCTACCAAATACTAATTGAGTGTATGTAAACTTCTGACCCACTGGGAATGTGACGAAAGAAATAAAAGCTGAAATAAATCATTCTCTCAATTAATATTCTGACATTTCACATTCTTTAAATAAAGTGGTGATCCTAACTGACATAAAACAGGGAATTTTTACAAGGATTAAATGTCAGGAATTGAAAAACTGAGTTTAAATGTATTTGGCTAAGGTGTAAGCAAACTTCCGACTTCAACTTTATATATCCTCATTATTACCTCGTACCCCTCCACATTGACTCAGTACGGGTACTTCTTGTATATATCCTCATGACTACCTCGTACCCCTCCACATTGACTCAGTACCGGTACTTTTTGTATATAGCCTCAATACTACCTCGTACCCCTCCACATTGACTCAGTACGGGTACTTCTTGTATATATCCTCATGACTACCTCGTACCCCTCCACATTGACTCAGTACCGGTACTTTTTGTATATATCCTCATGACTACCTCGTACCCCTCCACATTGACTCAGTACCGGTACTTTTTGTATATATCCTCATTACTACCTCATGACTACCCCTCCACATTGACTCAGTACCGGTACTTTTTGTATATATCCTCATGACTACCTCGTACCCCTCCACATTGACTCAGTACCGGTACTTTTTGTATATATCCTCATTACTACCTCGTACCCCTCCACATTGACTCAGTACCGGTACTTTTTGTATATATCCTCATGACTACCTCATACCCCTCCACATTGACTCAGTACCGGTACTTTTTGTATATATCCTCATTACTACCTCGTACCCCTCCACATTGACTCAGTACCGGTACTTTTTGTATATATCCTCATGACTACCTCGTACCCCTCCACATTGACTCAGTACTGGTACTTTTTGTATATATCCTCATGACTACCTCGTACCCCTCCACATTGACTCAGTACCAGTACTTTTGTATATATCCTCATTACTACCTCGTACCCCTCCACATTGACTCAGTACCGGTACTTTTTGTATATATCCTCATGACTACCTCGTACCCCTCCACATTGACTCAGTACCGGTACTTTTTGTATATATCCTCATTACTACCTCGTACCCCTCCACATTGACTCAGTACCGGTACTTTTTGTATATATCCTCATGACTACCTCGTACCCCTCCACATTGACTCAGTACCGGTACTTTTTGTATATATCCTCATTACTACCTCGTACCCCTCCACATTGACTCAGTACCGGTACTTTTTGTATATATCCTCATGACTACCTCATACCCCTCCACATTGACTCAGTACCGGTACTTTTTGTATATATCCTCATTACTACCTCGTACCCCTCCACATTGACTCAGTACCGGTACTTTTTGTATATATCCTCATGACTACCTCGTACCCCTCCACATAGACTCAGTACCGGTACGTTTTGTATAAAGCCTCATTATTGGTTTTACTGTGTTACTATTACCTTTTTATTTAGCAAATGTCATTTTTATTTTTTTAACTCTGCGTTGTTGGGAAAGGGCTTGTAAAGTAAGTATTTCACTGTAAAGTCTACACCTGTTGTATTCGGCGCATGTGATCAATAAAATTTGATTTGATTTGATTTCTTAACACACTCAAACTGTTGCGCATGGCAGTTACTACCATACCCCGTTCAAAGTAACTTAAATCTATTGTCTTGCCCATTTACCCTCTGAATGGCAGACACACACAATCCATGTCTCTATTGTCTCCAGGCTTAACAATCCTTCAACCCATCTCCCCCCTTCATCTACACTGATTGACATCAATAAGGGATCATAGCTTTCACCTGGTCACTCTATGTCATGGAAAGTGCAGGTGTTCCTAATGTTTGGTACACTCAGTGTATATAACATATATCCAACCTATAGATAACACAAAAAAATGTACGTACTCTTTCTGTCTCCAGCATCTGTAGTTCTGTCTGTAGCAGCTGTAGTTCTGTCTGTAGCAGCTCTGCCTCCTCAGCTTTCTGTTGTAACACGTGGACCAGACTGTCTTCCATCTGGAAAATACATACATTTGACATTACATAGTGTACTAATAGCTTACTAAGCACCTAGTAGAACAGCTCCTATACTACATGGCCAGGTCTGACCCAATCATGTCAAATAAAGTCTATGGTCCCACCTCACATGCAACCTAGAGTACCTACAGTATAATGCAAAACAGTACAGTACATGTCAACAACCTACAGTATAGTACAGTACAGTACAGTACATGTCAACAGCCTACAGTATAGTATAGTACAGTACAGTACATGTCAACAACCTACAGTATAGTACAGTACAGTATATGTCAACAACCTACAGTATAGTACAGTACAAGTCAACAACCTACAGTATAGTACAGTACAGTACATGTCAACAACCTACAGTATAGTATAGTACAGTACAGTACATGTCAACAACCTACAGTATAGTACAGTACAGTACATGTCAACAACCTACAGTATAGTATAGTACAGTACATGTCAACAACCTACAGTATAGTACAGTACAGTACATGTCCACAACCTACAGTATAGTACAGTACAAGTCAACAACCTACAGTATAGTATAGTACAGTACATGTCAACAGCCTACAGTATAGTATAGTACAGTACATGTCAACAACCTATAGTATAGTACAGTACATGTCAACAGCCTACAGTATAGTATAGTACAGTACATGTCAACAGCCTACAGTATAGTATAGTACAGTACATGTCAACAACATACAGTATAGTAAAAGTACAATATAGTACCTACAATATAGTACATGTCAACAACCTGCAGTACCTACAGTATAGCACATCAACAACAAAACTTCCTGTTCAGACTTCTGTTTATGTTAACCAAAGATGTTTATAACTAACCCAAGATAGACCAGAGCCTGTAATATCCAATGAGAGCAAATTAATCATAGCAAGGTGGGCAGAGTCAAGCACGAGCTAATGAGATCCTATTGGTGCGTTCTAGCATTTATTTGCATATTTCCATTAGGGAACTCCTACTCTGTCAAGTGCACCCGTGCATAACTCAATTTGCCCTTGCACTCCTTCTAAACAACCCATTTTTTTTAAAACATTTACAATGAGTAAAGTCTACAAAACGCAGTCCACTTGGTTAGTTTACATTTTTTACATTTTAGTCATTTAGCAGTTGCTCTTATCCAAAGCGACTTACAGTTAGTGTGTTTATCATAAGATATACTATATATACACAAATGTATGTGGACTCCCCTTCAAAGGATTGGATTCTGCTATTTCAGACACACCCATTGCTGACAAGTGGAAAAATCGAGCACACAGCCATGCAATCTCCTTAGACAAACATTGGCAGTGGAATGGCCTTACTGAAGAGCTCAGTGGCTTTCAATGTGGTACCGTCATAGGATGCCACTTTTCCAACAAGTCAGTTCGTCAAATATCTCCCCTGCTAGAGCTGCCCTGGTCAACTGTAAGTGCTGTTATTGTGAAGTGGAAATGTCTAAGAGCAACAACGGTTCAGCCGTGAAGTGGTAGGCCACACAAGCTCACCGAGTGCTCACCGAGTGCTGTAGCAAGTATGTAGCATGTAAAAAATCTTCTGTCCTCGGGTTGCAACACTAACTAACAAGTTCCAAACTGCCTCTGGAAGGAAAATCAGCACAAGAACTGTTCGATGGAGCGTCATGAAATGAGTTCCCATGGCCAAGCAGCTGCACACAAGCCTAAGATCACCATACGCAATGCCAAGCGTTGGCTGGTGGTGTAAAGCTCGCCGCCAATGGACTCTGGGGCGTTGGAAAGACATTATCTGGAGGGATGAATCACACTTCACCATCTGGCAGTCCAATGGACAAATCTGGGTTTGGTGCCAGGACAATGCTACCTGCCTCAATGCATAGTGCCAACTGTAAAGTTTGGTAGAGGAGGAATAATGGTCTGGAGCTGTTTTTCATGGTTCGGGCTAGGCCCCTTAGTTCCAGTGAAGGGATATCTTAATGCCACAGCACACAATGACAGTCCAGATGATTCTTTGCTTCCAACTTTGTGGCAACAGCTTGGCGAAGCCCCTTTCCTGTTTCAGCATGACATTGCCCCCGTGCAGAAATGGTTTGTCGAGATCGGTGTGGAAGCACTTGACTGGCCTGCACAGAACCCTGACCTCAACCCCATCGAACACCTTTGACTATTTTTGACCACTTTAACGATGTCAACTATAACTATAGCAGAATCTTAAGTTTTATCGGGAAAGTGCCTCACGTACTTGGTTCTCATTCCCCAGATGAGTGCAGCCACCAGACACAAGGTAGGAAGGATGGTCTCGGGGTCCGAGGGTGTAGCCACATGGCAATAGTGGCGTGAAAGCGCATCCGTCTTAACATTCGGGGGGGAGAAGATGGTAACGTTGAACCGAGTGAAAAGCAGGGCCCATCGAGCTTGCCTGGAGTTGAGATGCCTGGCAGTGCAGAGATATTCCAGGTTCTTGTGATCTGTCCACACAATGAATGGATGTTCCGCCCCCTCTAACCAGTGCCTCCACTCCTCCAATGCCATCACCGTGAGTAGTTCTCGATTTCCCACATCATACTTCCTTTCCGTGGCGTTAAGACGATGGGAAAAGCAGATGCAGGGATGCAGCTTTAGGCAGAACGCTGGGACAGGACAGCCCCCACTCTGACGACTGAAGCGTCGACCTCCACTACAAACTGACAGGACAGGTCCGGATGGATTATTATGGAAGCTGTGGTGAAGCGGTGCTTTAGGTCCAGGAACGCCCGGTCAGCCACGTGAACAGGAATTTAGGAAAGGTGAGTGCTGAAAGGGGGAAAGCTAGGGTGCTGTAACCCTGGATAAAACAGATAGAAATGGGAAAATCCCCTGAAGAGTTGTAGCTGCACTTTGGAAATGGGTTGAGGCCAATCCACCACCGCTCTCACCTTTCTGGAATCCATCTGCACAGTACCAGCAGCGATGATGTTGTGGTGAAATCCTGCACGGAGCCTTCACTGTGCACTGCCACTTTAAGAGTGCATCAGCAGTAAAGAATGAGGAAATAAAGACAGCTTTTTCAGCTCTTTGGGGAGGAGCTCTTGGTTGGCGCGACAGTTTGATTGTGTGTGCTATGTGTGTGCTATGCTGCAGAAGTTTGGTTTATTTTCAGAGTGTGTAGTTTAGTTTATAAAGTATTTGTGTGTAGTTTATAAAGTATTTAACTCAATCATCGGTGTGACAGTTCTAGGTCGTGGTTGTTATCGTTTGGGATTGCGCCAGTTATGGATTACATGGATTAGTAGCAACATTGTTGCGAAGCTTTGACATACAAACCAACAAACCATCGGACGGTCAGACAGTACACCTACACGCCTGAAGACCACAGCTAAGATCTCTCTTGGTCTCTTTCTCTCTTTCTCTTCCCGCTATTGTTCCAGTGCTTTACCCTGCAACAGACTTTCTATTTTTTCAAATGCACTTCCCATTGAAGTTCATTAGAGCTGGACTACTTCCCTGCCAGAAGTATTTGGGTGGACATTTTAGTTAAAAGTGAGGTCGCTTGCCAGTTGTGTATTATTATTTTAACTGTATTGAGGTGGGGTGTATTAATGACATGTGGCCGAGAAGATTGTGGACATTTTTAAGGCCTTTGTGTCTATGAACACCCCCACATTCATACTCTCTGCACTCCTCCACTGGACGATAATACAGATTATTGCAAATCCTCTGTTGATGACTGGGTTCTTTCTTGTATGAAGTTGCTGTTCAATTGCTCTGCCATTATTAGTATTATTATTATTATTGTATGAGGTATTCTTGTTGGGGTTACCCCTGTGCTGTGATGTGGGTTTTATAGGGTGTGTATTCTCTTTTCTCTTCACTGGCTATCTGGTAAACAGGCTACACTTTAGGCAGTCTCTT
Source organism: Oncorhynchus tshawytscha (assembly GCF_018296145.1). NCBI lineage: Eukaryota > Metazoa > Chordata > Actinopteri > Salmoniformes > Salmonidae > Oncorhynchus > Oncorhynchus tshawytscha. The sequence continues at coordinate 55,827 of NW_024609246.1, read as the reverse complement.
CTGCTGATGTGTGTGGATCTGGTAGTGGTACTCTCTCTATTCTACTATTTTCCTTTCGGCATGGTTAATACCTGCCCGAACAAAATCTTTATCTTTACCCCTCTCAAATAAATACCGCTACAATGTATCCTAGGAAGGAGATGATGGAGCGATGGAATTTGTATTTTTCTGCTTTTACCCAGCTCTGATACCAGGTTAGTGTCCATGAAACTCTCATCGACCCGAGTCAATGAGTACCCGGAGAGATTTCAACTGGTTGTCCCACAGCTGGACTAGCAGAATCTTTTTTCTTCTTTCACAACTCTGACGAGCCCAAGGTGGAGGATATACGGCTCCCTCGGGAACAGGCCCCAAGCCCCGTGATCTGCGTGAAGGGGAGGCGGAGAAAGAGAGGCCGGAGAGCAGGCTGCCTGCTGAGAAGTCGGAGGCGATTGAATAAACCCCCACTTTCCTCAATTCTGCTAGCAAACATACAATCTTTGGACAATAAAATGGAAGAGTTTTTGGGAAGATTAAACTACCAATGGGACATTAAAAACTGTAACATCTTATGCTTCATGGAGTTGTGGCTAAACGATGACAATCGTTTATAACAATGGTTATACGATGTACCTGCAGCATAGAACAGCAGCATCTGGTAAGACAAGGGGCTGCGGTCTATGTATTTTTGTAAACAACAGCTGGTGCACGATATCTAAGGAAGTCTCGAGCTATTGCTCGCCTGACGTAGAGTTTCTCATGATAAGCTGCATTACCTACCAAGTGTTTTCATCTATATTCTTTGTAGCTGTTTACATACCACCACAGTCAGAGGCTGGCACCAAGATAGCATTGAATGAGCTGTATTCCGCCATAGGCAAACAATAAAATCCTCACCCAGAGACGGCGCTCCTAGTAGCCGGGGACTTTAATGCAGGGAAACTTAAACCAGTTTTACCAAATTTCTATCAGCATGTTAAATGTGCAACCAGGGAAAATAACTCTGGACCACCTATACTCCACACACAGAGATGCATATAAATCTCTCACGCGCCCTCCATTTGGCAAATCTGACCATAATTCCATCCTCCTGATTCCTGCTTACAATCAAAAATTAAAGCAGGAATCACCAGTGATTAGATCAATAAAAAAGTGGTCAGATGAAACAGGTGCTAAGCTACAGGACTGTTGTATGTTACAGACTGGAATATGTTCCGGGATTCCTCAAATGATATTGAGGAGTACACCACATCTATCACTGGCTTCATCAATAAGTGCACCGATGACGTCGTCCCCACAGTGACTGTACGTACATACCCCAACCAGAAGCCATGGATTACAGGCAGCAACCGCACTGAGCTAAAGGGTAGAGCTGCCGATTTCAAAGAGCGGGTCTCTAACCCGGAAGCTTATAAGAAATCCCGGTAAGCCCTCCGACTAACCATCAAACAGGCAAAGCAATACAGGACTAAGATCGAGTTGTACTACACCGGCTCTGATGCTTGTCGGATGTGGCAGGGGCTGCAAACCATTACAGACTACAAAGGGAAGCACAGCTGAGAGCTGCCCAGTGACACAAGCCTACAGGACGAGCTAAACTACTTCTATGCTCGCTTCGAGGCAAATGACACTGAAACATGCAACACCAGCTGTACCGGAAGACTGTGTGATCACCCTCTCCGCAGCCGATGTGAGTATGACCTTTAGACAGGTCAACATTCACAAGGCCGCAGGGTCAGACGGATTACCAGGACGTGTACTCAAAGCATGCGCTGACCAACTAGCAAGTGTCTTCACTGACATTTTCAACCACTCCCTGTTCGAGTCTGTAATACCAACATGTTTTAAGCAGACCACTATAGTCCCATGTGCCCAAGAACACAAAAGAAACCTCTCTAAATGACTACTGACCCGTAGCACTCACATTTGTAGCCATGAAGAGCTTTGAAAGGCTGGTCATGGCTCACATTAACACCAACATCCCAGAAACCCTAGACCCACTCCAATTTGCATACCGCCCCAACAGATCCACAGATGATGCAGTCTCTATTGCACTCCACACTGCCCTTTCCCACCTGGATAAAAGGAACACCTATGTGAGAATGCTATTCATAAACTACAGCTCAGCGTTCAACAACATAGCTTAGTGATGAGCTTTGAGGGAACTAAGGACCCTGGGACAAAACACCTCCCTCTGCAACTGGATCCTGGACTTCCTGACGTGCTGCCCCCAGGTGGTAAGGGTAGGCAACACATCCACCACACTGATCCTCAACACAGGGGCCCATCAGGGGTGCGTGCTCAGCCCCCTCCTGTACTCCCTGTTCACTCATGACTGAATGGCCAGGCACGACTCCAATACCATCATTACATTTGCAGATGACACAACAGTGGTTGGCCTGATCACCCACAATAACGAGACCACCTATAGGGAGGAGGTCAGAGACATGGCTGTGTGGTGCCAGGACAACAACCTCTCCCTCAACGTGATCAAGACAAAGGGGATGATTGTGGACTACAGGAAAAAGAGGACCGAGCACGCCCCCATTCTCATCGACGAGACTGCAGTGGAGCAGGTTGAGAGCTTCCAGTTCCTTGGTGTCCACATCACCAACAAACTAACATGGTCCAAGCTCACCATGACAGTCGTGAAGCGGCACGACAAAACCTATTCCCCTTCAGGAGACTGAAAAGATTTGGCATGGGTCCTCAGATCCTTTAAAGGTTCTACAGCTGCACCATCGAAAGCATCCTGATTGGTTGCATCACTACCTGCTATGGCAACAGCTCGGCCTCCGACCGCAAGGCACTACAGAGGGTAGTGCGAATGGCCAAGTGCATCACCAGGGCCAAGCTTCCTGCCATCCAGGACCTCTATACCAGGCGTCAGAGGAAGGCCCTACAAATTGTCAAAGACTCCAGCCACCCTAGTCATAGACTGTTCTCTCTGCTACCACACGGCACACGGTACCGGAGCACCAAGTCTAGGTCCAAGTGGCTTCTAAACAGCTTCTACCCCCAAGCCATAAGACTCCTGAACATCTAGTCAAATGGCTACCCAGAATATTTGCATTGCCCCCCCTCCCCTCTCCACACCACTGCCACTCTCTGTTGTCATCTATGCATAGTCACTTTAATTAACTCTACCTACATGTACCTCAACTAACCGGTGCCTCTGCACATTGACTCTATACCGGCACCCCCTGTATATATTGTTAATTTTTACTGCTACTCCTTAATTACTTTAAAACTGCACTCTTGGTTAGGGACTCATAAGTAAGCATTTCACTGTGAGGTCTACATCTGTTGTATTCGGCGCATGTGACTAATAAAATGTGATTTGAATTGATTGCCCCGTCTATAACTGTCTGTTCCCCCGTTTGATCCCTGTGTCTGCATTAATGTCGTTATAGGTTCTGGTCCAGACGCTGTCCTGTTCCATGTCCGTTGATAATTAAATGTTCACTCCCTGTACCTGCTTCTCATCTCTACTAGCATCTATCCTTACAAAGACTTGTTCTAGAGCTGGCCCGTTGGGTCAAACTGAGCAATCGGTGTAGAAGGGCCTTGGTCAGGGAGGTGACCAAGAACACGATGGTCACTCTGACAGAGCTCCAGAGTTCCTCTGTGGAGATGGGAGAACCTTCCAGAAGGACAACCACCAATCAGGCCTTTATTGTAGTGTGGCCAGATGGAAGCCACGCCTCAGTAAAAGGCACATGACAGCCCTCTTGGAGTGTGCCAATAGGCATCTTAATGACTCTCAGACCATGTGAATCAAGAGTCTCTGGTCTGATGAAACCAAGATTGAACTCTTTGGCCTGAATGTCAAGCGCCACTCGGGAGGCCCTTAGTTGACATAGTTTACGTGCTATAGTTGACAAAGTTGACATAATTCATGAGCTGTAGTGGACATAGTTAATCTGCTATAGTTGACATTGTTCATATGCTATAGTAGACATAATTAATGTGCTATAGTTGACATTGTTCATATGCTATAGTTGACATAGTTAATGTGCTATAGTTGACATAGTTAATGTGCTATAGTTGACATAGTTTACGTGCTATGATTGACATCCTTAATCTTCTATAGTTGACATAGTTAATTTTCTATAGTTGACGTAGTTAATTGACTATAGGTAACATGCTATAGTTAAAGTGCTATAGTTGACATCGTTAACTATGTCAACTCTAGCAGATCTATATCAGCAATATCTCATGAACTATGTCAACTATAGCACATTAACTATGTCAACTATAGCGATGAACTACATCAACTATAGCAAATTAACTATGTCAACTATAGCAGATTAAGGATGTCAATCATAGTTTACGTGCTATATCAATTCTAGCAGATTAACTTTGTCAACTATAGCAGATTAACTTTGCCAACTATAGCAGATTAACTATGTCAATTTTAGCAGATTAACTTTGTCAACTATAGCAGATTAACTTTGTCAACTATAGCAGATTAACTATGTCAACTATAACAGATTAACTATGTCAACTATAACAGATTAACTATGTCAACTATAGCAGATTAACTATGTCAACTATAGCAGATTAACTATGTCAACTATAACAGATTAACTATGTCAACTATAACAGATTAACTATGTCAACTATAGCAGATTAACTTTGTCAACTATAACAGATTAACTATGTCAACTATAGCAGATTAACTATGTCAACTATAACAGATTAACTGTCAACTATAGCAGATTAACTATGTTAACTGTAAACAGATTAACTATGTCAACTATAGCAGATTAACTATGTCAACTATAACAGATTAACTATGTCAACTGTAGCAGATTAACTATGTTAACTGTAAACAGATTAACTATGTCAACTGTAGCAGATTAACTATGTCAACTGTAAACAGATTAACTATGTCAACTATAGCAGATTAACTATGTCAACTATAGCAGATTAACAATGTCAACTATAGCAGATGAACTATGTCAACTATAGCAGATTAACTATGTCAACTGTAGCAGATTAACTATGTCAATTGTAGCAGATTAACTATGTCAACCATAGCTGTCACGTTCTGACCTTAATTCCTTTGTTATGTCTTTGTTTTAGTATGGTCAGGGCGTGAGTTAGGTGGGTTGTCTATGTTCCTTTTGTATGTTGTGTTTGCGTTAGGCCTGGTATGGTTCTCAATCAGAGGCAGGTGTCGTTAGTTGTCTCTGATGGAGAATCATACTTAGGTAGCCTTTTCCCACTTGTGTTTTGTGGGTGTTTATTTTCTGTCTAGTGTGTTTTGTCACTTTACAGAACTGTTTCGGTTTAGTTTCTTTATCTTTATTATTTTGTTTAGTATTCTGAGTTTAAATAAATATCATCATGAACACATACCACGCTGCGCTTCGGTCCTCACCTCATTCCAACGACGATCGTTACAATAGCAGATTAACTATGTCAACTATAGCAGAATAACTATGTCAACTATAGCAGATTAAATATGTCAATTTTAGCACTGAACTTGTTCTTAAAAAGTGGTCACCACTCACAGCAGATGGTTAACATGAACAGATGTTTAGGGTTGTTGCCTGTAGGTACTATAGACCTCAGAGATCAAATGTAAAGAACGCCTCATTTTCTCCAACATGTTGGGTGAAAACTCCAACAGGCTCTAACCAGCAGGAATCATTCTGCTCTAGCAGAAGGGTTTGAAGGGTGTTTGAAGGGTGAAGGGTGTTTGTGGTCAACACACACAGGGAACCAGCTGTGCTTCAGTCAGGGTGGCTCAGTTCACTACTGGCTGGGGTTAGGGATGGGGTTTAAGGGTCAGGCTGGGAGGATGAGGCTGGGTAGCTGGGAGCTGGGCTGAGGCTGGGGGCTGGGCTGAGGCTGGGTGTCTGGGAGCTGGGCTGGGGCTGGGTGGTTGAGAGCTGGGAGCTGGGCTGGGGCTGGGTGTCTGGGAGCTGTTCTGAGGCTGGGTGGCTGAGAGCTGGGAGCTGTTCTGAGGCTGGGTGACAAAGAGCTGGGCTGAAGATGTGTGGATGAGAGCTGGTCTTAGGCTGGGGAGCTTGGAGTTGGGCTAAGGCTGGGTGGCTGGGCTAAGGCTGGGTGGCTGGGAGCTGGGCTAAGGCTGGGTGGCTGGGAGCTGGGCTGAGGTTGGGTGGCTGGGAGCTGGGCTGAGGTTGGGTGGCTGGGAGCTGGGCTGAGGTTGGGTGGCTGGGAGCTGGGCTGAGGTTGGGTGGCTGGGAGCTGGGCTGAGGTTGGGTGGCTGGGAGCTGGGCTGAGGTTGGGTGGCTGGGAGCTTGTAGTTGGGATAAGACTGGGTGGCTGAAAGCTTGGAGCTGGGCTAAGGCTGGGTGGCTGGGAGTTGGGCTGAGGCTGGCTGGCTGAGAGCTTAGAGTTGGGATAAGAATGGGTGGCTGAGAGCTGGGCTGAGGCTGGGTGGCTGAGAGCTTGGAGTTGGGCTGAGGCTGGGTGACTGGGAGCTGGGCTGAGGCTGGGTGGCTGAGAGTAGGGCTGAAGTTTAGCTGAGGCTGGGTGACTGGGAGCTGGGCTGAGGCTGGGTGGCTGAGAGTAGGGCCGAAGTTTAGCTGAGGCTGGGTGACTAATAGCTGGTAGTTGGCCTGAAGCTGGGTGGCTGAAAGCTGGGAGCTGGGATGAGTCTAGGTGGCTGAGAACTGGGTTGAGGCTGGGTGGCTGAGAACTGGGTTGAGGCTGGGTGGCTGAGAACTGGGTTGAGGCTGGGTGGCTGAGAGCTGGGAGGCTGAGAACTGGGTTGAGGCTGGGTGGCTGAGAACTGGGTTGAGGTTGGGTGGCTGAGGGCTGGGTGGCTGAGAGCTGGGCTGAGGCTGGAGCTTGGTGCTATTTGGAAGGAGGGCTGTGCCACTCTCTGCAGTCTTCTCCTCTTTGAAGCCCAAGTCTTTCATATCAACCTCCAGCAGGTTGTTTAGTTCCCAGTCTTTCATATTAACCTCCCGGAGGCTGTTTAGTTCCCAGTCTTTCATATGAACCTCCAGCAGGTTGTTTAGTTCCCGGTCGTACATATCAACCTCCAGAAGGTTGTTTAGTTCCCAGTCTTTCATATCAACCTCCAGCAGGTTGTTCAGTTCCCAGTCTTTCTAAGCAACCACCAGCAGGTTGTTCAGTTCCCAGTCTTTCATATCAACCTCCAGCAGGTTGTTCAGTTCCCAGTCTTTCATATCAACCTCCAGCAGGCTGTTCAGTTCCCAGTCTTTCACATCAACCTCCAGCAGGCTGTTCAGTTCCCAGTCTTTCATATCAACCTCCAGCAGGTTGTTTAGTTCCCAGTCTTTCATATTAACCTCCAGCAGGCTGTTCAGTTCCCAGTCTTTCATATCAACCTCCAGCAGGTTGTTTAGTTCCCAGTCTTTCATATTAACCTCCAGCAGGCTGTTCAGTTCCCAGTCTTTCATATCAACCTCCAGCAGGCTGTTCAGTTCCCAGTCTTTCATATCAACCTCCAGCAGGCTCTTCAGTTCCCAGTCTTTCATATCAACCTTCAGGAGGTTGTTTAGTTCCCAGTCTTTCATATCAACCTCCAGGAGATTGTTTAGTTCCCAGTCTTTCATATTAACCTCCAGCAGGTTGTTCAGTTCCCAGTCTTTCATATCAACCTCCAACAGGCTGTTCAGTTCCCAGTCTTTCATATCAACCTCCAGCAGGCTGTTCAGTTCCCAGTCTTTCATATCAACCTCCAGCAGGTTGTTTAGTTCCCAGTCTTTCATATTAACCTCCAGCAGGCCGTTCAGTTCCCAGTCTTTCATATCAAACTCCAGCAGGCTGTTTAGTTCCCAGTCTTTCATATCAACCTCCAGCAGGCCGTTAAGTTCCCAGTCTTTCATATCAACCTCCAGCAGGCTGTTCAGTTCCCAGTCTTTGCCTCCTCCTCTAGTCTTTAATACATTTTACACCAGAACCAACAGTCCTCAGAATGATGACAACGAACTGAGAGTCAAAACATCATGTATGCCGTATTTTGGTTGTTCACGTCAGTGGCTCCAGTTGTACCAGTTGTAGCTCACCACACATGTTCTGCTTTGAGTGTGTGTACTTGCACGTGTGTGTACCTGGCCCATGTCCATCTGTAACTGTTGTGCCTGGGTCTCCTTCTGCTCCAACTTTTTATTCAGCCTCGTCACCTTCTCTAAGAGCTCTACCACCGCACTCCTCCTCTCCTCACTCCTCTCCTCCTCCTCCTCTCCTCCTCCTCTTGTGCTCTCCTCACTCCTCCTGGAACCACTGAAGTGGGACAGCAGTTTCTTCATAGCCTTGTCATCACACCTAAGGGACAGGAGAGACAGAGGCAGGTCAATTATATACAGGTTAGGGTTATGGTCCCCATTTTTCACATAAACATGTGTGTGTGAGAGGCTAATGCGTGTGTGTGCATACCTATGTGTGAGTGCATGTGTCTATGCGTCTGTGTGTGTGCTTCTCTCTCTGTGTGTGTGTGTGTGTGTGTGTGCATTATCCTGTGTATGTGTGTGTGTACTGTGTACCTGTCTCCGCAGCAGGACAGTCTGGTGAGGATCCTCTTCATTTCGTCCACCTGTCTCTGTTGTTCACCTGTCCCCAACACACATCAACATCAATTAACATGAATTAATACACACGTTTACATTTAACACATGTTCATGTGAAAAGCCATCCCAAACATGCACACACACTAAACCTGTTCTCACCTGTCCACTTTTCCTCATCATCGTCTGATGCTGCCTGGCCTTCTACTGACCGGAACAACTGCTCCTGACCTGGAGGACAGAACACACACATTAACACACATAGACGTCAGAAAAACAAACAAACCCCTCGTGGTGTCTTACTGTTATCTGGAGTTGTCTCAGAGCGGCCGGTGGGGGACCGGCGGTCCTGTTGGTTGTCTAGGCAACACCTCTGGACTGGTCCGCAGGCTCCGCCCACCTGCTTATTTGCCCTTGTGCACCCTGAGAGCTGTAATTTAGACACCTCCGACCTGGGAGAGAACAGTCAAAGAGATATAATATATATACAGAACAAAAATATAAATGCAACATGCAACAATTTCTAAGATTTTACTGAGTTACAGTTCATATAAGTAAATCAGTCAATTGAAATAAATTAATTAGGCTGTAATCTATGGATTTCAGATGACTGAGAATACAGATATGCATCTGTTGGTCACAGATAACTTTAAAAAAGGTAGGGGTAAAGATCAGAAAACCAGTCGGTATCTGGTGTGATCACCATTTGCCTCCTGCAGCACGACACATCTCCTTCTCATATTGATCAGGCTGTTGATTGTGGCCTGTGAAATGTTGTCCCACTCCACCTCAATGGCTGTGTGAAGTGCTGGAAGGTGGTGGGAACTGGAACACTCTGTCGAACACGTCGATCCAGAGCATCCCCAACATGCTCAATGGGTGACATGTCTGGTGAGTATGCAGGCCATGGAAGAACTGGGACATTTTCAGTTTCCAGGAATTGTGTACAGATCCTTGTGACATGGGTCCATGCATTATCATGCTGAAACATGAGGTGATGGTGGCGGATGAATGGCACAACAATGGGCCTCAGGATCTTGTCACAATATCTCATTCAAATTGCCATCAATAAAATGCAATTGTGTTTGTTGTCCATAGCTTATGCCTGCCCATACCATAACCACACCATCACCCTGAGGCACTCTGTTCACAACGTTGATATCAGCAAACCACTCGCACGACGCCATACATGCTGTTTGCCATCTGCCCGGTACAGTTGAAACCAGGATTCATCCGTGAAGTGCACACTTCTCCAGCGTGACAGTGGCCATCGAAGGTGAGCATTTGCCCAATGAAGTCGGTTACGACGCAAACTACATTCAGGTCAAGACCCTGGTGAGGACAACGAGCACCCAGATGAGCTTCCCTGAGACGGTTTCTGACAGTTTGTGTGTGAAATTCTTCAGTTGTGCAAACCCACAGTTTCATCAGCAGTCTGGGTGGCTGGTCTCAGACGATCACGCAGGTGAAGAAGACAGACGTGGAGGTCCTGGGCTGGAGTAGTTACACGTGGTCTTTGGTTGTGAGGCAGTTTGAACATACTGCCAAATTCTCTAAAATGATGTTGGAGGAGGCTTATGGTAGAGAAATTAACATTCATGGAGATTCCTGCAGTCAGCATGCCAGTTGCACGTTCCCCCAAAACTCATTGTGTTGTGTGACAAAACAGCACATTGTGCACCTGTGTAATGATCACGCTGTTTCATCAGCTTCTTGATATGCCACACCTGTCAGATAATGCTCACTAACAGGGATGTAAACACATTTTGTGCATATGGAACATTTCTGGGATCTTTTATTTCAGTTCATAAAACATGGAACCAATACTTTACGTGTTGCGTTTATATTTTTGTTCAGTATAAATATACACAGTGTAAATACTGTATATTCTGATTCTATTGCCACTTAGAATCAGGCTAGTACCTGCAGCTAAACAGATCCCCATGGAGCCATGGACCACCAAAGGCCCATTAGTATCTGCAGCTGAACAGATCTCCATGGAGCCATTGACTTACCACAGGCCCATTGGGCACAGTGAAGGAGAAAACATTGACATTTTTCTTGTACAGAACAAGGGCTCCGTATACATTGACACAATCAATCCAAGACATTGCCTGACATCAAAGAGGGTATTCCGTAACATGAGCATCTACAATCACCATCATCCTTTAATAGGAGCTGTGATATACTTAGCTCTTTATAGGGCTGCCTGTGATATACTGTAGCTAGCTATTTGATCTGGGTGGAGTACTATAATTGGGATAAGGTTTTCATCTTTAGTTGAAGGCGTTTTAGAAACTTTGTCCGCTAGAATAGTTTTGCTGAGAAAGACTGAGAGTTGTGAGGTTAAAAACAATGACATGAACTGGATCAAACTGAAAACCAGGAGAACACACAGACAACATGATGGTCAATCCAACCGTCCATAAGGCTCTGTTTTAGTCTAACATGAAAACAACTTATCCAGCTAACAACCATTTAACCATCTAGTTGTTTTTCTTTACATTTAAAATCCAAATTCAAAGTGTCTTATTCAGAACACATTCCCACTACAGTTCTCTAGCAGATCTATCATTCAGCATTTATTTACATTTTCCAGTTCTTTCTCTTTCTCTCTCTCTCTCCTTCTGTCTGGTGTTCTGTGTCGGAGGAAATCCGATAGGGGGCCAGGGAGAATCACTGTAAGTGTTTCCAGATGTCAACGTCCTGCCGCGTGTGTGTGTGTCGGTGGGTGTGCATGTATGTGTCTTGCCAAGAACAAAATCAGAGAAAGCTGTTTCTCAGAAGCTTGGATATACAGCCTCCAGCCAGTTACCCAGCAAGCCAGTTACCCAGCAAGCCGGTAACCCAGCCAGATAGTTACCCAGCAAGCCAGTAACCCAGCCAGACAGTTACCCAGCAAGCCAGTAACCCAGCCAGACATTACCCAGCCGGACAGTTACCCAGGCAGCCAGTAACCCAGCAAGACAGTTACCCAGTAAGCCAGCCAGACAGTTACCCAGCCATCCAGCCTGTAACAAGGCCAGACATTTACCCAGACAGACAGTTACCCAGCCAGCCTGTAACCCAGCCAAACTGCCAGACAGGTACCCAGCTGGCCAGCCTGTAACACAGCCAAAAAGCCAGACAGTTACCCAGCCAGCCAGCCTGTAACACAGCCAGACAGTTACCCAGCAACACAGACAGACAGACAGTTACCCAGCCAGACAGCCTGTAACACAGCCAGCCAGTTACCCAGCCAGCCAGTAACCCAGCCTGCGATCCAGTAACCCAGAAAGTAACCCAGCCAGCTAGACAGTTACCCAGCCAGCCAGACAGTAACCCAGCCAAACAGCCAGGCAGTTACCCAGCCAGCCAGTAACCCAGCCAAACAGCCAGGCAGTTACCCAGCCTGCCATCCAGTAACACAGGCAAATAGCCATACAGTTACCCAGCCTGCCAGATCAATCATTCAGCATTTATTCAAATGTTCCAGTTCTTTCTCTTTCTCTCGCTCTCTCCTTTCATCTGGTGTTCTGTGTCAGAGGAAATATGATAGGCGAGCTGGGAGAATCCAGATGTCAACGTCCTGCCGCCTGTGTGTGTGTTGGTGAGTGTATGTGTCTTGCCAAGAACAAAATCAGAGAAAGCAGTTTCTCAGCAGCTTGGATATACAAACACCAGTCTGTAACACAGCCAGACAGTTACCCAACCATCCAGCCAGCCAGTCTGTAACAGAGCCAGACAGTTACCCAGCCAACCAGCGAGTAACCCAGCCAGACAGTTACCCAGCCACCCAGCCAGTAACCCAGACAGCCAGCATGTGATTTTACTTACCTATTGTTCACCTAATACATTTTTTGCGCTATTGGTTAGAGCCTGTAAGTAAGCATTTCACTGTAAGGTTACCCTGCCAGCCACCAACAGGGTTTGGACCAGGCTGACTCTATGCTGTAGGATCAGCCACAGTACAGAAACAGCCTGACTCTATACTGTGGGAACAACTAGGGAAAGTTGTACAACTGAATGCATTCAACTGAAATGTGTCTTCCAGATTGAACCCAACCCATCTGAATCAGAGAGGTGCGGGGGGCTGCTTTAATCAACATCCACATCTTCGGCACCCGGGGAACAGTGGGTTAACTGCCTTGCTTAGGGGCAGAAAGATAGACTTTTACCTTGTCAGCTCTGGGATTCGATCCAGCAATCTTTTGGTTACTGGCCCAACGCTCTAACCACTGGGCTACCTGCCACCCCTACTGGACAGCCACAGGGTTAGGATTATATCCTGTTGGGACGAGACTGACTGTATGCTGTAGGATCAACTACAGTTGAAGTTGACTCTGTGGATATAAAACATTTTAATGTGTAGTTTAGAGCTAGGTTTCTGTGGATATAAAACAGAGTGATGAGCTAGGGCTCTGTGGATATAAAACAGCATAGTGATGTGTAGTTTAGAGCTAGGGCTCTGTGGGTATAAAACAGCATAGTGATGTGTAGTTTAGAGCTAGGGCTCTGTGGGTATAAAACCTAGCAGAAAAACCTACTGATATTTCCAACTACTTTAATCACTTTTTCATTGGGATGGCAGGTAGCCTAGTGGTTAGAGGGGGAGGCAGGTAGCCTAGTGGTTAGAGAGGGGGCCAGGTAGCCTAGTGGTTTAGAGGGGGGAGGGGGCTACACCTGCCACTGGCTCCTATAGAGGCCACCCCACCACCACTACACCAGACTCCTATAGAGGCCACCCCACCACCACCACTTTAGACCAGACTCCTATAGAGGCCACCCCACCACCACTACACCAGACTCCTATAGAGGCCACCCCACCACCACTACACCAGACTCCTATAGAGGACACTCCACCACCACTACACCAGACTCCTATAGAGGCCACCCCACCACCACTACACCAGACTCCTATAGAGGACACTCCACCACCACTACACCAGACTCCTATAGAGGCCACCGCACCACCACTACACCAGACTCCTATAGAGGCCACCCCACCACCACCATTACACCAGACTCCTATAGAGGCCACACCACCACCACCACTACACCTGGCTCCTATAGATGCCACACCACCGCCACCACTACACCAGGCTCCAATGAGGCCACCCCACCACCACTACACCAGACTCCTATAGAGGCCACCGCACCACCACTACACCACAACTACACCAGACTCCTCAAGAGGCCACCCCACCACAACTACACCAGACTCCTCAAGAGGCCACCCCACCACCACCCCACCACAACTACACCAGACTCCTATAGAGGCCACCCCACCACCACTACACCACAACTACACCAGACTCCTCAAGAGGCCACCCCACCACAACTACACCAGACTCCTCAAGAGGCCACCCCACCACCACCCCACCACAACTACACCAGACTCCTATAGAGGCCACCCCACCACCACTACACCAGACTCCTATAGGGGCCACCCCACCACCACTACACCAGACTCCTATAGAGGCCACCGCACCACCACTACACCAGACTCCTATAGAGGCCACCCCACCACAACTACACCAGACTCCTATAGAGGCCACTGCACCACCACTACACCAGATTCCTATAGGGCCACCCCACCACCACCCCACCACAACTACACCAGACTCCTATAGAGGCCACCCCACCACCACTACACCAGACTCCTATAGGGCCACCCCACCACCACTACACCAGACTCCTATAGAGGCCACCGCACCACCACTACACCAGACTCCTATAGAGGCCACCCCACCACAACTACACCAGACTCCTATAGAGGCCACTGCACCACCACTACACCAGATTCCTATAGGGGCCACCCCACCACCACCCCACCACAACTACACCAGACTCCTCAAGAGGCCAGCCCACCACAACTACACCAGACTCCTATAGAGGCCACTCCACCACCTCTACACCAGACTCCTATAGAGGCCACCGCACCACCACTACACCAGACTCCTATAGAGGCCACCCCACCACCACCCCACCACAACTACACCAGCCTCCTCAAGAGGCCACCCCACCACAACTACACCAGACTCCTCAAGAGGCCAGCCCACCACAACTACACCAGACTCCTATAGAGGCCACACCACCACCACCACTACACCAGGCTCCTAAAGAGGCCACACCACCACCACCACTACACCAGGCTCCTATAGAGGCCACCCCACCACCACTACACCAGACTCCTATAGAGGCCACCGCACCACCACTACACCAGACTCCTATAGAAGCCACCCCACCACCACCCCACCACAACTACACCAGACTCCTCAAGAGGCCACCCCACCACAACTACCAGACTCCTCAAGAGGCCACCCCACCACCACCCCACCACCACTACACCAGACTCCTATATAGGCCACCGCACCACCAGACTCCTATAGGGGCCACCCCACCACCACCCCACCACAACTACACCAGACTTCTCAAGAGTCCACCCCACCATAACTACACCAGACCCCTCAAGAGGCCACCCCACCACAACTACACCAGACTCCTATAGAGGCCACCCCACCACCACCCCACCACAACTACACCAGACTCCTCAAGAGGCCACCCCACCACAACTACACCAGACTCCTCAAGAGGCCACCCCACCACCACCCCACCACAACTACACCAGACTCCTCAAGAGTCCACCCCACCATAACTACACCAGACCCCTCAAGAGGCCACCCCACCACAACTACACCAGACTCCTCAAGAGGCCACCCCACCACCACCCCACCACCACTACACCAGACTCCTATAGAGGCCACCCACCACAACTACACCAGACTCCTATAGAGGCCACCCCACCACCACTACACCAGACTCCTATAGAGGCCACCCCACCACAACTACACCAGACTCCTATAGAGGCCACCCCACCACCACTACACCAGACTCCTATAGAGACCACCGCACCACCACTACACCAGACTCCAATAGAGGCCACCCCACCACCACTACACCAGACTCCTATAGAGGCCACCCCACCACCACTACACCAGACTCCAATAGAGGCCACCCCACCACCACTACACCAGACTCCTATAGAGGCCACCCCACCACCACTACACCAGACTCCTATAGAGGCCACCCCACCACCACCCCACCACAACTACACCAGACTCCTCAAGAGGCCACCCCACCACAACTACACCAGACTCCTCAAGAGGCCACCCCACCACCACCCCACCACCACTACACCAGACTCCTATAGAGGCCACACCACCACAACTACACCAGACTCCTATAGAGGCCACCCCACCACCACTACACCAGACTCCTATAGAGGCCACCCCACCACAACTACACCAGACTCCTCATAGAGGCCACCCCACCACCACTACACCAGACTCCTATAGAGACCACCGCACCACCACTACACCAGACTCCAATAGAGGCCACCCCACCACCTCTACACCAGACTCCTATAGAGGCCACCCCACCACCACTACACCAGACTCCAATAGAGGCCACCCACCACCTCTACACCAGACTCCTATAGAGGCCACCCCACCACCACTACACGAGACTCCTATAGAGGCCACCCCACCACCACTACACCAGACTCCTATAGGGGCCACCCCACCACCAGTACACCAGGCTCCTGTAGAGGCCACCCCACCACCACCACTACACCAGACTCCTATAGAGGCCAACCCACCACCACTACACCAGACTCCTATAGAGGCCACCCCACCACCACTACACCAGACTCCTATAGAGGACACCCCAACACCACTACACCAGACTCCTATAGAGGACACCCCACCACCACTACACCAGGCTCCTATAGGGGCCACCCCACCACCACCACTACACCAGACTCCTATAGGGGCCACCCCACCACCACCACTACACCAGACTCCTATAGAGGCCACCCCACCACCACTACACCAGACTCCTATAGAGGCCACCCCACCACCACTACACCAGACTCCTATAGAGGCCACCCCACCACCACTACACCAGACTCCTATAGAGGTCACTCCACCACCACTACACCAGACTCCTATAGAGGCCACCCCACCACCACTACACCAGACTCCTATAGAGGCCACCGCACCACCACCACTACTCACTACACCAAACTTCTATAGGGGCCACCCCACCACCACTACACCAGACTCCTATAGAGGCCACCCCACCACCACCCCACCACAACTACACCAGACTCCTCAAGAGGCCACCCCACCACAACTACACCAGACTCCTCAAGAGGCCACCCCACCACCACCCCACCACCACTAGACTCCTATAGAGGCCACCGCACCACCAGACTCCTATAGGGGCCACCCCACCACCACCCCACCACAACTACACAGACTTCTCAAGAGTCCACCCCACCATAACTACACCAGACCCCTCAAGAGGCCACCCCACCACAACTACACCAGACTCCTATAGAGGCCACCCCACCACCACCCCACCACAACTACACCAGACTCCTCAAGAGGCCACCCCACTACAACTACACCAGACTCCTCAAGAGGCCACCCCACCACCACCCCACCACAACTACACCAGACTCCTCAAGAGTCCACCCCACCATAACTACACCAGACCCCTCAAGAGGCCACCCCACCACAACTACAACAGACTCCTCAAGAGGCCACCCCACCACCACTACACCAGACTCCTATAGAGGCCACCCCACCACAACTACACCAGACTCCTATAGAGGCCACCCCACCACCACTACACCAGACTCCTATAGAGACCACCGCACCACCACTACACCAGACTCCACCCACCCCACCACCTCTACACCAGACTCCTATAGAGGCCACCCCACCACCACTACACCAGACTCAATAGAGGCCACTCCACCACCTCTACACCAGACTCCTATAGAGGCCACCCCACCACCACTACACGAGACTCCTATAGACCACCACCCCACCACCACTACACCAGACTCCTATAGGGCCACCCCACCACCACTACACCAGGCTCCTGTAGAGGCCACCCCACCACCACCACTACACCAGACTCCTATAGAGGCCACCCCACCACCACTACACCAGACTCCTATAGAGGCCACCCCACCACCACTACACCAGACTCCTATAGAGGCCACCCCACCACCACCACTACACCACAGGACTACACCAGACTCCTCAGAGGCCACCCCACCACCACTACACCAGACTCCTATAGAGGCCACCCCACCACCACTACACCAGACTCCTATAGAGGTCACCCACCACCACTACACCAGACTCCTATAGAGGCCACCCCACCACCACTACACCAGACTGCTATAGAGGCCACCCCACCACCACTACACCAGACTCCTATAGGGGCCACCCCACCACCACTACACCAGGCTCCTGTAGAGGCCACCCCACCACCACCACTACACCAGACTCCTATAGAGGCCACCCACCACCACTACACCAGGCTCCTATAGGGGCCACCCCACCACCACCACTACACCAGACTCCTATAGGGCCACCCCACCACCACCACTACACCAGACTCCTATAGAGACCACCCCACCACCACTACACCAGACTCCTATAGAGGCCACCCCACCACCACTACACCAGACTCCTATAGAGGCCACCCCACCACCACTACACCAGACTCCAATAGAGGTCACTCCACCACCACTACACCAGACTCCTATAGAGGCCACCCCACCACCACTACACCAGACTGCTATAGAGGCCACCCCACCACCACTACTCACTACACCAAACTTCTATAGGGGCCACCCCACCACCACTACACCAGGCTCCTGTAGAGGCCACCCCACCACCACCACTACACCAGACTCCTATAGAGGCCAACCCACCACCACTACACCAGACTCCTATAGAGGCCACCCCACCACCACTACACCAGACTCCTATAGAGGTCACCCCAACACCACTACACCAGACTCCTATAGAGGACACCCCACCACCACTACACCAGGCTCCTATAGGGGCCACCCCACCACCACCACTACACCAGACTCCTATAGGGGCCACCCCACCACCACCACTACACCAGACTCCTATAGAGGCCACCCCACCACCACTACACCAGACTCCTATAGAGGCCACCCCACCACCACTACACCAGACTCCTATAGAGGCCACCCCACCACCACTACACCAGACTCCTATAGAGGTCACTCCACCACCACTACACCAGACTCCTATAGAGGCCACCCCACCACCACTACACCAGACTGCTATAGAGGCCACCGCACCACCACCACTACTCACTACACCAAACTTCTATAGGGGCCACCCCACCACCACTACACCAGACTCCTATAGAGGCCACACCACCGCCACCACTAAACCAGGCTCATATAGAGGCCACTCCACCACCACTACACCAGACTCCTATAGAGGCACCCCCACCACCACCACTACTCACTACACCAGACTTCTATAGGGGCCACCACTACACCAGACTCCTATAGAGGCCACCCCACCGCCACCACTACACCAGGCTCATATAGAGGCCACTCCACCACCACTACACCAGACTCCTATAGAGGCCACCCCACCACCACCACTACTCACTACACCAGACTTCTATAGGGGCCACCACTACACCAGACTCCTATAGAGGACACCCCACCACCACTACACCAGGCTCCTATAGGGGCCACCCCACCACCACCACTACACCAGACTCCTATAGGGGCCACACCACCGCCACCTCGACACCAGGCTCCTATAGAGGCCACCCCACCACCACTACACCAGACTCCTATAGAGGCCACCCCACCACCACTACACCAGACTCCTATAGAGGTCACTCCACCACCACTACACCAGACTCCTATAGAGGCCACCCCACCACCACTACACCAGACTCCTATAGAGGCCACCGCACCACCACTACACCAGACTCCTATAGAGGCCACCCCACCACAACTACAGACCAGACTCCCCACCACCACTATAGACTCCTATAGAGCCACCCCACCACCACTACACCAGACTCCAATAGAGACCACCGCACCACCACTCACCCAGACTCCTATAGAGGCCACCCCACCACCACTACACCAGACTCCTATAGAGGACACCCCAACACCACTACACCAGACTCCTATAGAGGACACCCCACCACCACTACACCAGGCTCCTATAGGGGCCACCCCACCACCACCACTACACCAGACTCCTATAGGGGCCACCCCACCACCACCACTACCCCAGACTCCTATAGAGGCCACCCCACCACCACTACACCAGACTCCTATAGAGGCCACCCCACCACCACTACACCAGACTCCTATAGAGGCCACCCCACCACCACCACTACCAGACTCCTATAGAGGTCACTCCACCACCACTACACCAGACTCCTATAGAGGCCACCCCACCACCACTACACCAGACTCCTATAGAGGCCACCCCACCACCACCACTACTCACTACACCAGACTTCTATAGGGGCCACCACTACACCAGACTCCTATAGAGGCCACCCCACCGCCACCATTACACCAGGCTCATATAGAGGCCACCCCACCACCACCACTACTCACTACACCAGACTTCTATAGGGGCCACCACTACACCAGACTCCTATAGAGGACACCCCACCACCACTACACCAGGCTCCTATAGGGGCCACCCCACCACCACCACTACACCAGACTCCTATAGGGGCCACACCACCGCCACCACGACACCAGGCTCCTATAGAGGCCACCCCACCACCACTACACCAGACTCCTATAGAGGCCACCCCACCACCACTACACCAGACTCCTATAGAGGTCACTCCACCACCACTACACCAGACTCCTATAGAGGCCACCCCACCACCACTACACCAGACTCCTATAGAGGCCACCGCACCACCACTACACCAGACTCCTATAGAGGACACTCCACCACCACTACACCAGACTCCTATAGAGGACACTCCACCACTACTACACCAGACTCCTATAGAGGTCACTCCACCACCACTACACCAGACTCCTATAGAGGTCACTCCACCACCACTACACCAGACTCCTATAGAGGCCACCCCACCACCACTACACCAGACTCCTATAGAGGCCACCGCACCACCACTACACCAGACTCCTATAGAGGACACTCCACCACCACTACACCAGACTCCTATAGAGGACACTCCACCACTACTACACCAGACTCCTATAGAGGTCACTCCACCACCACTACACCAGACTCATGCACCTAGGTAGAACTGGACCTATACTAGAGGAATAACATGTAGAGTAACTGAAGCTTTTTTCCTGAAGGTACAGTCATGTTAACCTGTAGTAGAGGATCTCCTGCTCCAGCTGCTGGATGTGTCTCTGTAGGACTGGTACTCTGCTGGCTTTAGCCTCCAGCTCTTTGACCTTCCCCATTCCACTGACCAGCGCCTGACGGGCATCCTCCACCTTCTTCCTCATGTCCACCTGCTCCACCTGCAGTGCCCTGTTACACGCCTCTAACTCCGTTACTGCCTCCCGCGATGACCTCAGCTCTTGCTCCAGCTTTTTATTAAACAGAATGGCCTCCTCCACCTGCCCATTCCGAGAGCTGTGGATCGGGTCAATCTCATGGAGGAGGCTCCGCAGGCTAGTGTACTGGCTACTGGTCTTCAAGCTAGAGTACTGGCTGGGGTCATGCTGGCTGCTGGGATTGCTGCTGTGGGTCGTCTTGATGTGGCTGAGGTTGTGGGTCTTGGTGTTCCCATGGCAGTTGTTGCTGCTGTGGGTCGTCCGGACAGATAGTTTGTGATGAGTGATGAAGCAGCCGCCCTCTGATTCGTGTTTGGAGTGGCTCTTCAACAGTCCTACCTGGGAGGGGACAGACAGACAACAGTAGGCTATGGCCAGTTCAGTGATGGGGGGATAATAGCCTGCTAAAACATAGCTTTTCCAAGCCAACTTTCCCATAAACATATTCATTTGAAAGTGTCAGTGTCTCTATTCTAAAACTTCATGATCCTTTACAGGGCTATGTTTTGTTACAGACTCAAAGCCTCCCATCAACACATAATAATAACAATACCACTGATGCCCATCTGGATACCCTTACCTGTAGTGCCAGGGAGCGGGCATCACTGCTCTGTAGAGCTGCCCTCATATCCTCAACCAGCTCCCTCAGACTGGCATTCTCATCCTGTAGTTTAGTTATCCTTTCCTCTGCTTCCTCCAGAGCCACAATCTCCTCGTAACACTCCCGGGTGCAGGAGGCGCGCAGCTGCCGACAGCCCGGCAAATGTCTATCTGAGTTCGGTGACGATCCCCGGCTCTCTCTCCCACCGGTCCCCAGAGATAGCATCTTCTTTCGCCGCCTCAGAGGGATCCTCAGGCGGATCTGAGTCTCTATATGCTCGCTGTCTTTCCCGACCAGTAACCTCCCGTTCTCATACTGGGACCCAGCCTTGGTGCTGAAGTATCCGCAGAGTTTAGCGTGGAACTGCCTGAAGGTAAACTCACTGGGCAGATTATCCAGGACCCCCACACACTCCTCCGACTCAGAGTCTTTGTTCAACCCCAAGATCTCACACAGAATATTAAAGTCCTCCATAGATATCTTCCCATCTCCTGTACAGTCCATGTGGTGGAAGATCTCCTGCAGATACTGGTCCAGTCCGGTCGCCAGAACTATAATTTCGTTCTCTACTCCCCGATCCAGTCCGTAGTGGTAAGCCAGGGTACTCGCTATCCATTGTGTCCTGCGGGCGGGTCGGCCGTACAGATCACAACTATCTTTAGCCAATATTTTATCCATTCTTTTCAAATCAGTACACATCCATTGATGAGAAGAAAACAAGTTGTGTATCAGTGATCATGTTGTAGCATCCTGTGTCCATGTTCTCTTTTCCGTGACTGAATAAAAGTGTATTTCTGCAGAGGAGCTCTCTGTGCGCGCAGGGCGTTTCTTTGAAGCGAGTTTTGGCTCAGCCCCTCAACACATATAAACTGGGGCGACATTTGAAATGGTTTCCTCGAAAGTAGAGAAAGAAAATGTTTTCACGTTCACATGTTTCTAACGCAGGCTAGCCTACATTACACTATCATACGGTAAGAGTAGAACACATCATATTTTATAGAATAGAAAGCAAAATGAAATAAAATAATGGGATAGAATACAATACAATGTGTAATATCATATTGCGACCTGATAATAACAGTCCTGACATGTAGCTTATTTGAAACAATAGGGTTTAAACCAATCAACTGCTGTTCTATTGAGTTAGACCAGTTGATTAGCAGTTAGGACTGATGTCTGGTCGACCAACAGATATCAATACGGCTTCATTGTTCTGTAATTGAGTCCGTGAGAGGGATAATGGTTTGAAAAGCCTAGGTGGTATTCATGCACGAAACAAAATATTGAATGATTTAAAGATTTTGTTATAATAGTTTCGAACAGGTTGAAAAAAGTAATTGCTGAAAATAATGACAGTCTTAAATTACTAAAATATTGTGTGGGTTGTTTGTATTTTTTGTAAAAACATTGTTTGTTTTAGCATCAGAATAGTCTACAATCTTTTATCTAGTTCAGAATTATCAGGATAATAGCAATGCTTGATTATTCTAATCTAATCGGGCTTTCAAAGTTCCAGTTCGTTCCGGATTGGCCATTGTGATAAATAATATCCATTTATTATGATATATTATGATGTCACAATGTAAATTTCACTCACCGCAACATTGTTACAAACAACTTGTGACACTGGCGATTGTAACGTTATCACGTTGTTGTCGCAACACTGGTTGCTAAGGTGACGTAAACAGTACCGCATTTGATGTTATTCCGCCAAAGATGAAACCGTGATTCTACGTAATTATGAATATAATTTGGCTATATACCATGTATCAGTGATGATATTGGTAAAAGATTTAAGGGACACAAACTGAAACAGCTGCCGAACTGCACCTCCAGTCTACCAAAGAGCTAAGGACTATTTCGTGTAGCGGTAAGTAGGACGGTGATTCACAGAAAAATTGACATGTAATTTTACTCAGATGATGTGAAAATTATGTGCCTGAAGGATCGGTAGGATCACCAACCCACGCAGGCAAGCAGGACAGTAAACGGTAGGCTTGTGCATTGTGAATTATGATTTTAAAAGTTGCATAATAATGTAGAGCTGTATCTTGTATTGTTGTATGCGTAGCATTTACACATTGTTGTTAGGAGTGTAGAGCATGACATTTGTTATTTTAAGAATACAATAATGAACATTTACTTTGTTTGGCTGCAACGTAATTTATTATATTTATTTATATTTATTTTTGACGAAGTTAGAAATAACAGTGTTTGTTCCCTTGGCAGGTCTGTTATTCAGTCAGTAACGTTACATTGTCTATTAACCAGAAAAAGCTGTGACTGAACCATGGAGTCCAGATCGCTGTGTGAGGAACCAGACTCCAAGAGCTCTCTACCCTGTCCCTCTCCACCAGACTCTGATTTGGGGGAGGACACAGAGACAGAAGGGTGTGGGAGAGACAGGGACAGGGAGGACATGTTCCCAGGGGGACAAGAACATAGAGACCAGGACAGGTCATATTCGGAGTCCAGCTCACCTGTGGATGTCATCGTTACGACAGACAGCAAAGACATACCCGATGACCTGACCAGTACAAACAGCAAAGATGGCTCCCATGTCGTCAAATGGACTGTCAGCATTGTTATAGCCATTCCTAAAGGTACACTACCATATGTTGGGACTATACATATTACAACAAGCAAGCACATTATAAACAGAAATGTCAACACAAAATACAGTAGCACCCACAAACACATTGGCAAACAGCAGAATTGCGCAGTATTTGAATTCACAAACATTAATTTTATAGAAAACAGAGAAGAAAATGAATGTTACTTGTTTATAGTTACTAAAACTATAGCATACACACAAGAGTCCTTGACATCACCCCTAACTGTCCCCTATATCATAAAGCTACATTACCCCTATATGTATATCACCCCTATCTTTCCCCTAACTGTCCCCTATATCATAGAGCTACATCACCCCTATGTATATCACCCCTATCTGTCCCCTAACTGTCCCCTATATCATAGAGCTACATTACCCCTATGTATATCACCCCTATCTGTCCCCTAACTGTCCCCTATCTGTCCTCTATACCATAGAGCTACATTACCCTCTCTGTCCTCTATACCATAGAGCTACATTCCCCATATGTATATCACCCCTATCTGTCCCCTATATCATTGACCTACATCACCCTCTCTGTCCTCTATACCATATTACCCCATATGTATATCACCCCTATCTGTCCCCTATATCATTGACCCATCACCCTATACCATATTACCCCATATGTATATCACCCCTATCTGTCCCCTATCTGTCCCCTATATCATAGAGCTGCATCACCATATCTGTCCCCTATATCATAGAGCAACATCACCCCTATCTGTCCTCTATATCATAGAGCTGCATCACCCTATCTGTCCTCTATATCATAGAGCTACATTACCCTCTCTGTCCTCTATACCATAGAGCTACATTACCCCTATATGTATATCACCCCTATCTGTCCCCTAACTGTCCCCTATATCATAGAGCTACATTACCCCTATATATATCACCCCTATCTGTCCCATAACTGTCCCCTATCTGTCCTCTATACCATAGAGCTACATTACCCCTATATGTATATCACCCCTATCTGTCCCCTATCTGTCCCCTATATCATAGAGCTGCATCACCCTATCTGTCCCCTATATCATAGAGCTGCATAACCCCTATCTGTCCTCTATATCCTAGAGCTGCATCACTCTATCTGTCCTCTATATCATAGAGCTGCATCACCCTATCTGTCCCCTATATGATAGAGCTGCATCACCCTATCTGTCCCCAATATCATAGAGCTGCATCACCCTATCTGTCCTCTATATCATAGAGCTGCATCACCCAATCTGTCCTCTATATCATAGAGCTGCATCACCCAATCTGTCCTCTATATCATAGAGCTGCATCACCCAATCTGTCCTCTATATCATAGAGCTGCATCACCCAATCTGTCCTCTATATCATAGAGCTGCATCACCCAATCTGTCCTCTATATCATAGAGCTGCATCACCCAATCTGTCCTCTATATCATAGAGCTGCATCACCCTATCTGTCCTCTATACCATAGAGCTAAACTACCACTATCTGTCCCTATACCATGGAGCTACATTACCCCCATCTGTCCCCAATACCATAGAGCTGCATAACCCCTATCTGTCCTCTATACCATAGAGCTACATTACCCTCTCTGTCCTCTATGCCATAGAGCTACAATACCCCATATGTATATCACCCCTATCTGTCCCCTATCTGTCCCCTATATCATAGAGCTGCATCACCCTATCTGTCCTCTATACCATAGAGCTACATTACCCCTATATGTATATCACCCCTATCTGTCCCCTATATCATTGACCTACATCACCCTCTCTGTCCTCTATACCATAGAGCTATATTACCCCATATGTATATCACCCCTATCTGTCCCCTATCTGTCCCCTATATCATAGAGCTGCATCACCATATCTGTCCCCTATATCATAGAGCAACATCACCCCTATCTGTCCCCTATATCATAGAGCTGCATCACCCTATCTGTCCTCTATATCATAGAGCTACATTACCCTCTCTGTCCTCTATACCATAGAGCTACATTACCCCTATATGTATATCACCCCTATCTGTCCCCTAACTGTCCCCTATATCATAGAGCTACATTACCCCTATATATATCACCCCTATCTGTCCCATAACTGTCCCCTATCTGTCCTCTATACCATAGAGCTACATTACCCCTATATGTATATCACCCTATCTGTCCCCTATCTATCCCCTATATCATAGAGCTCATCACCCTATCTGTCCCCTATATCATAGAGCTGCATAACCCCTATCTGTCCTCTATATCCTAGAGCTGCATCACTCTATCTGTCCTCTATATCATAGAGCTGCATCACCCTATCTGTCCCCTATATGATAGAGCTGCATCACCCAATCTGTCCCCAATATCATAGAGCTGCATCACCCTATCTGTCCTCTATATCATAGAGCTGCATCACCCAATCTGTCCTCTATATCATAGAGCTGCATCACCCAATCTGTCCTCTATATCATAGAGCTGCATCACCCAATCTGTCCTCTATATCATAGAGCTGCATCACCCAATCTGTCCTCTATATCATAGAGCTGCATCACCCAATCTGTCCTCTATATCATAGAGCTGCATCACCCTATCTGTCCTCTATACCATAGAGCTAAACTACCACTATCTGTCCCTATACCATGGAGCTACATTACCCCCATCTGTCCCCAATACCATGGAGCTACATTACCCCTATCTGTCCCCTATTCCATGGAGCTACACTACCCCTATCTGTCCTCTATACCATGGAGATTCATCGCCCCTCTGTCCCCTTTCTGTCCTCTATCCCATAGAGACACATCACCCCTCTGTCCTCTATCTGTCCTCTATCCCATAGACCCATCACCCATATCTGTCCCCTATTCCATAGAGTTACATTACCCCTATATGTATATCGTCCCTATCTGTCCCCTATATCATAGAGCTGTATCACCCTATCTGTCCTCTATACCAAAGAGCTACATTACCCCATATGTATATCACCCATATCTGTCCACTATCTGTCCCCTATATCATAGAGCTGCATCACCCTATCTGTCCCCTATATCATAGAGCTGCATAACCCCTATCTGTCCTCTATACCATAGAGCTACATTACCCTCTCTGCCCTCTATACCATAGAGCTACATTACCCCATATGTATATCACCCCTATCTGTCCCCTATACCATAGAGCTGCATCACCCATATGTCCTCTATACCATAGAGCTACATTACCCCTATATGTATATCACCCCTATCTGTCCCCTATATCATTGACCTACTTCACCCTCTCTGTCCTCTATACCATAGATCTACATTACCCCAAATGTATATCACCCCTATCTGTCCCCTATCTGTCCCCTATATCATAGAGCTGCATCACCCCTATCTGTCTTCTATACCATAGAGCTGCATCACCCTATCTGTCCTCTATACCATAGAGCTACATTACCCCTATATGTATATCACCCATACCTGTCCCCTATCTGTCCCCTATATCATAGAGCTGCATCACCCTATCTGTCCCCTATATCATAGAGCTGCATCACACTATCTGTCCCCTATATCATAGAGCTGCGTCACCCCTATCTGTCCTCTATATCATAGAGCTGCATCACCCTATCTGTCCCCTATATCATAGAGCTGCATCACCCCTATCTGTCCTCTATATCATAGAGCTGCATCACCCTATCTGTCCCCTATATCATAGAGCTGCATCACCCTATCTGTCCCCTATATCATAGAGCTGCATAACCCTATCTGTCCTCTATATCATAGAGCTGCATCACCCTATCTGTCCGATATATCATAGAGCTGCATCACCCTATCTGTCCTCTACATCATAGAGCTGCATCACCCTACCTGTCCTCTATACCATAGAGCTACATTACCCCTATATGTATATCACCCCTATCTGTCCCCTATCTGTCCCCTATATCATAGAGCTGCATCACCCTATCTGTCCCCTATATCATAGAGCTGCATAACCCCTATCTGTCCTCTATACCATAGAGCTAAATTACCCTCTCTGCCCTCTATACCATAGAGCTACATTACCCCATATGTATATCACCCCTATCTGTCCCCTATATCATAGAGCTGCATCACCCATATGTCCTCTATACCATAGAGCTACATTACCCCTATATATATATCACCCCTATCTGTCCCCTATATCATTGACCTACTTCACCCTCTCTGTCCTCTATACCATAGATCTACATTACCCCAAATGTATATCACCCCTATCTGTCCCATATCTGTCCCCTATATCATAGAGCTGCATCACCCTCTCTGTCCTCTATAACATAGAGCTACATTACCCCTATATGTATATCACCCCTATCTGTCCCCTATATCATAGAGCTGCATCACCCTATCTGTCCCCTATATCATAGAGCTGCATAAGCCCTATCTGTCCTCTATATCATAGAGCTGCATCACACTATCTGTCCCCTATATCATAGAGCTGCATCACCCCTATCTGTCCTCTATATCATAGAGCTGCATCACCCTATCCGTCCCCTATATCATAGAGCTGCATCACCCCTATCTGTCCTCTATATCATAGAGCTGCATCACCCTATCTGTCCCCTATATCATAGAGCTGCATCACCCTATCTGTCCCCTATATCATAGAGCTGCATCACCCTATCTGTCCGCTATATCATAGAGCTGCATCACCC
The DNA here is from genome assembly GCF_018296145.1 of Oncorhynchus tshawytscha. Taxonomy (NCBI): domain Eukaryota; kingdom Metazoa; phylum Chordata; class Actinopteri; order Salmoniformes; family Salmonidae; genus Oncorhynchus; species Oncorhynchus tshawytscha. Next base: position 27,079 of record NW_024609246.1, on the reverse strand, counting down.
TATCTGTCCTCTATATCATAGAGCTGCATCACCCTATCTGTCCTCTATACCATAGAGCTACATTACCCCTATATGTATATCACCCATATCTGTCCCCTATATCATAGAGCTGCATAACCCTATCTGTCCCCTATATCATAGAGCTGCATAACCCCTATCTGTCCTCTATACCATAGAGCTAAATTACCCTCTCTGCCCTCTATACCATAGAGCTACATTACCCCATATGTATATCACCCCTATCTGTCCCCTATACCATAGAGCTGCATCACCCATATGTCCTCTATACCATAGATCTACATTACCCCAAATGTATATCACCCCTATCTGTCCCATATCTGTCCCCTATATCATAGAGCTGCATCACCCTCTCTGTCCTCTATACCATAGAGCTACATTACCCCTATATGTATATCACCCCTATCTGTCCCCTATATCATAGAGCTGCATCACCCTATCTGTCCCCTATATCATAGAGCTGCATAACCCCTATCTGTCCTCTATATCCTAGAGCTGCATCACTCTATCTGTCCTCTATATCATAGAGCTGCGTCACCCCTATCTGTCCTCTATATCATAGAGCTGCATCACCCTATCTGTCCCCTATATCATAGAGCTGCATCACCCCTATCTGTCCTCTATATCATAGAGCTGCATTACCCCTATATGTATATCACCCATATCTGTCCCCTATATCATAGAGCTGCATAACCCTATCTGTCCCCTATATCATAGAGCTGCATAACCCCTATCTGTCCTCTATACCATGAGCTAAATTACCCCCTCTGCCCTCTATACCATAGAGCTACATTACCCCATATGTATATCACCCCTATCTGTCCCCTATACCATAGAGCTGCATCACCCATATGTCCTCTATACCATAGATCTACATTACCCCAAATGTATATCACCCCTATCTGTCCCATATCTGTCCCCTATATCATAGAGCTGCATCACCCTCTCTGTCCTCTATACCATAGAGCTACATTACCCCTATATGTATATCACCCCTATCTGTCCCCTATATCATAGAGCTGCATCACCCTATCTGTCCCCTATATCATAGAGCTGCATAACCCCTATCTGTCCTCTATATCCTAGAGCTGCATCACTCTATCTGTCCTCTATATCATAGAGCTGCATCACCCTATCTGTCCCCTATATGATAGAGCTGCATCACCCTATCTGTCCCCAATATCATAGAGCTGCATCACCCTATCTGTCCCCTATATCATAGAGCTGCATCACCCAATCTGTCCTCTATATCATAGAGCTGCATCACCCAATCTGTCCTCTATATCATAGAGCTGCATCACCCTATCTGTCCTCTATACCATATAGCTAAACTACCACTATTTGTCCCTATACCATGGAGCTACATTACCCCCATCTGTCCCCAATACCATGGAGCTACATTACCCCTATCTGTCCCCTATTCCATGGAGCTACACTACCCCTATCTGTCCCCTATACCATGGAGATTCATCGCCCCTCTGTCCCCTTTCTGTCCTCTATCCCATAGAGACACATCACCCCTCTGTCCTCTATCTGTCCTCTATCCCATAGACCCATCACCCATATCTGTCCCCTATTCCATAGAGTTACATTACCCCTATATGTATATCGTCCCTATCTGTCCCCTATATCATAGAGCTGCATCACCCTATCTGTCCCCTATATCATAGAGCTGCATAACCCCTATCTGTCCTCTATACCATAGAGCTACATTACCCTCTCTGCCCTCTATACCATAGAGCTACATTACCCCTATATGTATATCACCCCTATCTGTCCCCTATATCATTGACCTACTTCACCCTCTCTGTCCTCTATACCATAGAGCTACATTACCCCTATATGTATATCACCCATACCTGTCCCCTATCTGTCCCCTATATCATAGAGCTGCATCACCCCTATCTGTCTTCTATATCATAGAGCTGCATCACCCTATCTGTCCTCTATACCATAGAGCTACATTACCCCTATATGTATATCACCCATACCTGTCCCCTATCTGTCCCCTATATCATAGAGCTGCATCACCCTATCTGTCCCCTATATCATAGAGCTGCATCACCCTATCTGTCCTCTATATCATAGAGCTGCATCACACTATCTGTCCCCTATATCATAGAGCTGCGTCACCCCTATCTGTCCTCTATATCATAGAGCTGCATCACCCTATCTGTCCCCTATATCATAGAGCTGCATCACCCCTATCTGTCCTCTATATCATAGAGCTGCATCACCCTATCTGTCCCCTATATCATAGAGCTGCATCACCCTATCTGTCCCCTATATCATAGAGCTGCATCACCCTATCTGTCCTCTATATCATAGAGCTGCATCACCCTATCTGTCCTCTATATCATAGAGCTGCATCACCCTATCTGCCCTCTATATCATAGAGCTGCATCACCCTACCTGTCCTCTATACCATAGAGCTACATTACCCCTATATGTATATCACCCCTATCTGTCCCCTATCTGTCCCCTATATCATAGAGCTGCATCACCCTATCTGTCCCCTATATCATAGAGCTGCATAACCCCTATCTGTCCTCTATACCATAGAGCTAAATTACCCTCTCTGCCCTCTATACCATAGAGCTACATTACCCCATATGTATATCACCCCTATCTGTCCCCTATATCATAGAGCTGCATCACCCATATGTCCTCTATACCATAGAGCTACATTACCCCTATATGTATATCACCCCTATCTGTCCCCTATATCATTGACCTACTTCACCCTCTCTGTCCTCTATACCATAGATCTACATTACCCCAAATGTATATCACCCCTATCTGTCCCATATCTGTCCCCTATATCATAGAGCTGCATCACCCTCTCTGTCCTCTATACCATAGAGCTACATTACCCCTATATGTATATCACCCCTATCTGTCCCCTATATCATAGAGCTGCATCACCCTATCTGTCCCCTATATCATAGAGCTGCATCACCCCTATCTGTCCTCTATATCATAGAGCTGCATCACCCTATCTGCCCCTATATCATAGAGCTGCATCACCCCTATCTGTCCTCTATATCATAGAGCTGCATCACCCTATCTGTCCCCTATATCATAGAGCTGCATCACCCTATCTGTCCCCTATATCATAGAGCTGCATCACCCTATCTGTCCCCTATATCATAGAGCTGCATCACCCTATCTTTCCTCTATATCATAGAGCTGCATCACCCTATCTGTCCTCTATATCATAGAGCTGCATCACCCTATCTGTCCTCTATACCATAGAGCTACATTACCCCTATATGTATATCACCCCTATATGTCCCCTATATCATAGAGCTGCATAACCCTATCTTTCCCCTATATCAATAGAGCTGCATAACCCCTATTTGTCCTCTATACCATAGAGCTAAATTACCCTCTCTGCCCTCTATACCATAGAGCTACATTACCCCATATGTATATCACCCCTATCTGTCCCCTATATCATTGACCTACTTCACCCTCTCTGTCCTCTATACCATAGATCTACATTACCCCAAATGTATATCACCCCTATCTGTCCCATATCTGTCCCCTATATCATAGAGCTGCATCACCCTCTCTGTCCTCTATACCATAGAGCTACATTACCCCTATATGTATATCACCCCTATCTGTCCCCTATATCATAGAGCTGCATCACCCTCTCTGTCCTCTATACCATAGAGCTACATTACCCCTATATGTATATCACCCCTATATGTCCCCTATATCATAGAGCTGCATCACCCTATCTGTCCCCTATATCATAGAGCTGCATAACCCCTATCTGTCCTCTATATCATAGAGCTGCATCACACTATCTGTCCCCTATATCATAGAGCTGCGTCACCCCTATCTGTCCTCTATATCATAGAGCTGCATCACCCTATCTGTCCCCTATATCATAGAGCTGCATCACCCCTATCTGTCCTCTATATCATAGAGCTGCATCACCCTATATGTCCCCTATATCATAGAGCTGCATCACCCTATCTGTCCCCTATATCATAGAGCTGCATCACCCTATCTGTCCTCTATATCATAGAGCTGCATCACACAATCTGTCCTCTATATCATAGAGCTGCATCACCCTATCTGTCCTCTATATCATAGAGCTGCATCACCCTATCTGTCCTCTATACCATAGAGCTACATTACCCCATATGTATATCACCCCTATCTGTCCCCTATCTGTCCCCTATATCATAGAGCTGCATCACCCTATCTGTCCTCTATACCATAGAGCTACATTACCCCATATGTATATCACCCCTATCTTTCCCTATATCATAGAGCTGCATCACCCTATCTGTCCCCTATATCATAGAGCTGCATAACCTCTATCTGCCCTCTATATCATAGAGCTGCATCACCCTATCTGTCCTCTATATCCTAGAGCTGCATCACCCTATCTGTCCTCTATATCCTAGAGCTGCATCACCCTATCTGTCACCTATATCATAGAGCTGCATCATCCTCTCTGCCCTCTATACCATAGAGCTACATTACCCCATATGTATATCACCCCTATCTTTCCCTATATCATAGAGCTGCATCACCCTATCTGTCCCCTATATCATAGAGCTGCATAACCTCTATCTGCCCTCTATATCATAGAGCTGCATCACCCTATCTGTCCTCTATATCCTAGAGCTGCATCACCCTATCTGTCACCTATATCATAGAGCTGCATCACCCTATCTGTCCTCTATACCATAGAGCTACATTACCCCTATATGTATATCACCGCTATCTGTCCCCTATATCATTGACCTACTTCACCCTCTCTGTCCTCTATACCATAGAGCTACATTACCCCATATGTATATCACCCCTATCTGTCCCCTATATCATAGAGCTGCATCACCCCTTTCAGTCCCCTATACCATTGACCTACATCACCCTCTCTGTCCTCTATACCATAGAGCTACATTATCCCTATCTGTCCCCTATACATAAAGCTAAACTACCCCTATCTGTCCCCTATACCATGGAGCTACATTACCCCTATCTGTCCCCTATACATAAAGCTAAACTACCCCTATCTGTCCCGTATACCATGGAGCTACATTACCCCTATCTTTCCTCTATCCCATAGAGATACATCACCCGTTCTGTCCTCTATATGTCCTCTATCCCATAGAGATACATCACCCCTCTGTCCTCTATCTGTCCTCTATCCCATAGAGATACATCACTCCTCTGTCCCCTTTCTGTCCTCTATCTGTCCCCTATCCCATAGAGATACATCACCCCTCTGTCCTCTATCTGTCCTCTATCCCATAGAGATACATCACCCTCTGTCTGTCCTCTATCTGTCCTCTATCCCATAGAGATACATCACCCTCTGTCCTCTATCTGTCCTCTGTCCTCTCCCATAGAGATACATCACCCCTCTGTCCTCTATCTGTCCTCTATCCCATAGAGATACATCACCCCTCTGTCCTCTATCTGTCCTCTATCCCATAGAGATACATCACCCTCTGTCCTGTCCCCTATTACATCTGTCCTCTATCTGTCCTCTATCCCATAGAGATACATCACCCCTCTGTCCTCTATCTCTGTCCTCTATCCCATAGAGATACATCACCCCTCTATATCACCCTCTGTCCTCTATCTGTCCTCTATCCCATAGAGATACATCACCCTCTGTCCTCTATCTGTCCCTATCCCCTCTATCCCAGATACATCACCCTCTGTCCTCTATCTGTCCTCTATCCCATAGAGATACATCACCCCTCTGTCCTCTATCTGTCCTCTATCCCATAGAGATACATCACCCTCTATCTGTCCTCTATCCCATAGAGATACATCACCCTCTGTCCTCTATCTCCACCCTCTGTCCTCTATCCCATAGAGATACATCACCCTCCTCTATCTGTCCTCTATCCCATAGAGATACATCACCCCTCTGTCCTCTATCTGTCCTCTATCCCATAGAGATACATCACCCTCCCCTATCTGTCCTCTATCCCATCTGTCCTCTATCTGTCCTCTATCCCATAGAGATACATCACCCCTCTGTCCTCTATCTGTCCTCTATCCCATAGAGATACATCACCCCTCTGTCCTCTATCTGTCCTCTATCCCATAGAGATACATCACCCCTCTGTCCTCTATCTGTCCTCTATCCCATATTGATACATCACCCCTCTGTCCTCTATCCCATAGAGATACCACCCCTCTGTCCTCTATCTGTCCTCTATCCCATATTGATACATCACCCTCTGTCCTCTATCCCATAGAGATACTCTATCTGTCCTCTATCCCATAGAGATACATCACCCTCTGTCCTCTATCCAGAGATACATCACCCTCTGTCCTCTATCCCATAGAGATACATCACCCTCTGTCCTCTATCTGTCCTCTATCCCATAGAGATACATCACCCCTCTGTCCTCTATCTGTCCTCTATCCCATAGAGATACATCACCCCTCTGTCCTCTATCTGTCCTCTATCCCATAGAGATACATCACCCCTCTGTCCTCTATCCCTCTATCCCAGATACATCACCCTCTGTCCTCTATCCTCTATCCTACATCACCCCCTGTCCTCTATCCATACAGATACATGATCCCATAGAGATACATCACCCTCTGTCCTCTATCTGTCCTCTATCCCATAGAGATACATCACCCCTCTGTCCTCTATCTGTCCTCTATCCCATAGAGATACATCACCCTCTGTCCTCTATCTGTCCTCTATCCCATAGAGATACATCACCCCTCTGTCCTCTATCTGTCCTCTATCCCATAGAGATACATCACCCTCTGTCCTCTATCTGTCCTCTATCCCATAGAGATACATCACCCTCTGTCCTCTATCTGTCCTATCCCATAGAGATATATCACCCCTCTGTCCTCTATCCCATAGAGATACATCACCCTCTGTCCTCTATCCCATAGAGATATATCACCCCTCTGTCCTCTATCCCATAGAGATACATCACCCTCTGTCCTCTCTATCCCATCCCATAGAGATATATCACCCCTCTGTCCTCTATCCCTCTATCCCATAGATACATCACCCTCTGTCCTCTATCTGTCCTCTATCCCATAGAGATACATCACCCCCTCTGTCCTCTATCCCATATTGATCACCCTATCCCATATTGATACATCACCCCTCTGTCCTCTATCTGTCCTCTATCCCATAGAGATACATCACCCTCTGTCCTCTATCTGTCCTCTATCCCATATACATCACCCTCTGTCCTCTATCTGTCCTCTATCCCATAGAGATACATCACCCTCTGTCCTCTATCTGTCCTCTATCCCATAGAGATACATCACCCCTCTGTCCTCTATCTGTCCTCTATCCCATAGAGATACATCACCCTCTGTCCTCTATCTGTCCTCTATCCCATAGAGATACATCACCCTGTCCTCTCTGTCCTCTATCCCATAGAGATATATCACCCTCTGTCCTCTATCTGTCCTCTATCCCATAGAGATATATCACCCTCTGTCCTCTATCCCATAGAGATACATCACCTGTCCTCTCTGTCCACTATCCCATACAGATACATCACCCTCTGTCCTCTATCTGTCCTCTATCCCATAGAGATACATCACCCTCTGTCCTCTATCCTCTATCCCATAGATCCATCACCCTCTGTCCTCTATCTGTCCTCTATCCCATAGAGATATACATCACCCTCTGAGATACATCACCCCTCTGTCCTCTATCTGTCCTCTATCCCATAGAGATACATCACCCTCTGTCCTCTATCCCATATCCCATGAGATACATCACCCTCTGTCCTCTATCTGTCCTCTATCCCATAGAGATACATCACCCTCTGTCCTCTATCTGATACCACCCTCTGTCCTCTATCCCATAGAGATACATCACCCTCTGTCCTCTATCTGTCCTCTATCCCATAGAGATACATCACCCTCTGTCCTCTATCTGTCCTCTATCCCATAGAGATACATCACCCCTCTGTCCTCTATCTGTCCTCTATCCCATAGAGATACATCACCCCTCTGTCCTCTATCCCCTCTATCCCATAGAGATACATCACCCTCTGTCCTCTATCCCATAGAGATACATCACCCCTCTGTCCTCTATCCCATAGAGATACATCACCCCTCTGTCCTCTATCTGTCCTCTATCCCATAGAGATACATCACCCTCTGTCCTCTATCTGTCCTCTATCCCATAGAGATACATCACCCCTCTGTCCTCTATCTGTCCTCTATCCCATAGAGATACATCACCCTCTGTCCTCTATCTGTCCTCTATCCCATAGAGATACATCACCCTCTCTGTCCTCTATCTGTCCTCTATCCCATAGAGATACATCACCCTCTGTCCTCTATCTGTCCTCTATCCCATTGATACATCACCCTCTGTCCTCTATCCCATAGAGATACATCACCCCTCTGTCCTCTATCACCCCTCTGTCCTCTATCCCATAGAGATACATCACCCTCTGTCCTCTATCCCATAGAGATACATCACCCCTCTGTCCTCTATCCCATCCCCATGTCCTCTATCCATAGAGATACATCACCCCTCTGTCCTCTATCCCATAGAGATACATCACCCCTCTGTCCTCTATCTGTCCTCTATCCCATAGAGATATATCACCCCTCTGTCCTCTATCCCATAGAGATACATCACCCTTCTGTCCTCTATCCCATATCCCACATGATACATCACCCCTCTGTCCTCTATCTGTCCTCTATCCCATAGAGATACATCACCCCTCTGTCCTCTATCCAATCCCATAGAGATACATCACCCTCTGTCCTCTATCCCTCTATCCCATAGAGATACATCACCCCTCTGTCCTCTATCTGTCCTCTATCCCATAGAGATACATCACCCTCTGTCCTCTATCTGTCCTCTATCCCATAGAGATACATCACCCCTCTGTCCTCTATCTGTCCTCTATCCCATAGAGATATATCACCCCTCTCTCCTCTACCCCATAGAGATATATCACCCCTCTGTCCTCTATCTGTCATCTATCCCATAGAGATATATCACCCCTCTGTCCTCTATCCCATAGAGATACATCACCCCTCTGTCCTCTATCCCATAGAGATACATCACCCCTCTGTCCTCTCTCTGTCCTCTATCCCATATTGATACATCACCCTCTGTCCTCTATCTGTCCTCTATCCCATAGAGATACATCACCCCTCTGTCCTCTATCTGTCCTCTATCCCATACAGATACATCACCCTTCTGTCCTCTATATGTCCTCTATCCCATAGAGATACATCACCCCTCTGTCCTCTATCTGTCCTCTATCCCACATTGATACATCACCCCTCTGTCCTCTATCCCATAGAGATATATCACCCCTCTGTCCTCTACCCCATAGAGATATATCACCCCTCTGTCCTCTATCCCATAGAGATATATCACCCCTCTGTCCTCTATCCCATAGAGATACATCACCCCTCTGTCCTCTATCTGTCCTCTATCCCATATTGATACATCACCCTCTGTCCTCTATCCCATAGAGATATATCACCCCTCTGTCCTCTATCCCATAGAGATACATCACCCCTCTGTCCTCTATCTTTCCACTATCCCATAGAGATACATCACCCCTCTGTCCTATCTGTCCTCTATCCCATAGAGATATATCACCCTCTGTCCTTTCTGTCCTCTATCTGTCCTCTATCCCATAGAGATACATCACCCCTCTGTCCCCTCTCTGTCCTCTATCCCATATTGATACATCACCCTTCTGTCCTCTATCTGTCCTCTATCCCATAGAGATACATCACCCCTCTGTTCTCTATCTGTCCTCTATCCCATACAGATACATCACCCTTCTGTCCTCTATCCCATAGAGATACATCACCCCTCTGTACTCTATCCCATAGAGATACATCACCCCTCTGCCCCCTCTCTGTCCTCTATCCCACATTGATACATCACCCCTCTGTCCTCTATCTTTCCTCTGTCCCATAGAGATACATCACCCCTCTGTCCCCTTTCTGTCCTCTATCTGTCCTCTATCCCATAGAGATACATCACCCCTCTGTCCTCTATCTGTCCTCTATCCCATAGAGATACATCACCCCTCTGTCCTCTATCTGTCCTCTATCCCATACAGATACATCACCCCTCTGTCCTCTATCCCATCCCAGATACATCACCCCTCTGTCCTCTATCCCATCCTCACCCCTCTGTCCTCTATCCCATAGAGATACATCACCCCTCTGTCCTCTATCCTCTATCCCATGAGATCACCCCTCTGTCCTCTATCTGTCCTCTATCCCATAGAGATACATCACCCTCTGTCCTCTATCTGTCCTCTATCCCATAGAGATACATCACCCCTCTGTCCTCTATCTGTCCTCTATCCCATAGAGATACATCACCCTCTGTCCTCTATGTCCTCTATCCCATAGAGATACATCACCCCTCTGTCCTCTATCTGTCCTCTATCCCACATTGATACATCACCCTCTGTCCTCTATCCCATAGAGATATATCACCCTCTGTCTCTATCCCATAGAGATATCATCTCTGTCCTCTCTGTCCTCTATCCCATAGAGATATATCACCCCTCTGTCCTCTATCTTTCCACTATCCCATAGAGATACATCACCCTCTGTCCTCTATCCCATGATACATCACCCTGTCCTCTATCCCATAGAGATACATCACCCCTCTGTCCTCTATCTGTCCTCTATCCCATAGAGATACATCACCCTCTGTCCTCTATCCAATAGAGATACATCACTCTGTCTGTCCTCTATCCCATAGAGATACATCACCCTCTGTCCTCTATCTGTCCTCTATCCCATATTGATACATCACCCTTCTGTCCTCTATCTGTCCTCTATCCCATAGAGATACATCACCCCTCTGTCCTCTATCTGTCCTCTATCCCATAGAGATACATCACCCCTCTGTCCTCTATCTGTCCTCTATCCCATAGAGATATATCACCCCTCTCTCCTCTACCCCATAGAGATATATCACCCCTCTGTCCTCTATCTGTCATCTATCCCATAGAGATATATCACCCTCTGTCCTCTATCCCATAGAGATACATCACCCTCTGTCCTCTATCCCATAGAGATACATCACCCTCTGTCCTCTATCCCATACTGATACATCACCCCTCTGTCCCATCCCATAGATACATCACCCTCTGTCCTCTATCTGTCCTCTATCCCATATTGATACATCACCCTCTGTCCTCTGTCCCATCCCAGATACATCTGTCCCCTCTACCCCTATCCCAGAGATATATCACCCCTCTCTGTCCTCTATCCCATAGAGATACATCACCCCTGTCCTGTCCTCTATCCCATAGAGATACATCACCCCTCTGTCCTCTATCTGTCCTCTATCCCACATTGATACATCACCCTCTGTCTCTATCCCATCCCAGAGATATATCACCCCTCTGTCCTCTATCTGTCCTCTATCCCATAGAGATATATCACCCCTCTGTCCTCTATCTGTCCATCCCATAGAGATACATCACCCTCTGTCCTCTATCTGTCCTCTATCCCATAGAGATATATCACCCCTCTGTCCCCTTTCTGTCCTCTATCTGTCCTCATCCCATAGAGATACATCACCCCTCTCTGTCCTATCTAGAGATACTGTCCTCTATCCCTAGAGATACATCACCCTTCTCTGTCCTCTATCCCATAGAGATACATCACCCCTGTCTGTCCTCTATCTGTCCTCTATCCCATAGAGATACATCACCCTCTCTGTCCTCTATCCCATAGAGATACATCACCCCTCTGTCCTCTATCCCTCTATCCCAGATACATCACCCTCTGTCCTCTATCTGTCCTCTATCCCATAGAGATACATCACCCCTGTCCTCTATCTGTCCTCTATCCCATAGAGATACATCACCCCTCTGTCCCTCTGTCCTCTATCCCATATTGATACATCACCCTCTGTCCTCTATCCCTCTATCTGATCACCCCTCTGTCCTCCTGTCCTCTATCCCATAGAGATACATCACCCCTCTGTCCTCTATCCAATACAGATACATCACTCTGTCCTCTGTCCTCTATCCCATAGAGATACATCACCCCTCTGTCCTCTATCTGTCCTCTATCCCATAGAGATACATCACCCCTCTGTCCTCTATCTGTCCTCTATCCCATAGAGATACATCACCCTCTGTCCTCTATCTGTCCTCTATCCCATAGAGATACATCACCCCTCTGTCCTCTATCTGTCCTCTATGTCATCACCCCTCTGTCTCTATCCCATATTGAGATACATCACCCCTCTGTCCTCTATCCTCTATATCCCAGAGATACATCACCCCTCTGTCCTCTATCTGTCCATATAGAGATACATCACCCCTCTGTCCTCTATCCCATCCCATATTGATACATCACCCTCTGTCCTCTATCTGTCCTCTATCCCATAGAGATACATCACCCTCTGTCCTCTATCTGTCCTCTATCCCATAGAGATACATCACCCTCTGTCCTCTATCCCATGTCCTCTATCCCATCCCAGAGATACATCACCCCTCTGTCCTCTATCTGTCCTCTATCCCATTGATACATCACCCCTCTGTCCTCTATCCCATAGAGATATATCACCCTCTGTCCTCTATCACCCCTCTGTCCTCTATCCCATAGAGATACATCACCCCTCTGTCCTCTATCCCATAGAGATACATCACCCCTGTCCTCTATCCCATAGAGATACATCACCCCTCTGTCCTCTATCCTCTATAGAGATATCACCCCTCTGTCCTCTATCTTTCCACTATCCCATAGAGATATATCACCCTCTGTCCTCTATCCCATATTGATACATCACCTGTCCTCTATCTGTCCTCTATCCCATATTGATACATCACCCTCTGTCCTCTATCTGTCCTCTATCCCATAGAGATACATCCCCTCTGTCCTCTATCCATACAGATACATCTCCTCTCCCTATCCCATAGAGATACATCACCCCTCTGTCCTCTATCTGTCCTCTATCCCATAGAGATACATCACCCCTCTGTCCTCTATCTGTCCTCTATCCCATAGAGATACATCACCCCTCTGTCCTCTATCTGTCCTCTATCCCATAGAGATATATCACCCTCTCTCTCCCCCATAGAGATATATCACCCCTCTGTCCTCTATCTGTCCTCTATCCCATAGAGATATATCACCCTCTGTCCTCTATCTGTCCTCTATCCCATAGAGATACATCACCCCTCTGTCCTCTATCCCATACTACATCACCCTCTGTCCTCTATCCCATAGAGATATCACCCCTCTGTCCTCTATCCCATATTGATACATCACTCTGTCCTCTATCTGTCCTCTATCCCATATCCCATGATACATCACCCTCTGTCTGTCCTCTATCCCATAGAGATACATCACCCCTCTGTCCCTATCTGTCCTCTATCCCATAGAGATACATCACCCTCTGTCCTCTATCATCACCCTCTGTCCTCTATCCCATATTGATACATCACCCCTCTGTCCTCTATCTGTCCTCTATCCCATAGAGATACATCACCCTCTGTCCTCTATCCCTACAGATACATCACCTCTGTCCTCTATCCCATAGAGATACATCACCCTCTGTCCTCTATCTGTCTCTATCCCATAGAGATACATCACCCTTTGTCCTCTATCTGTCCTCTATCCCATAGAGATACATCACCCCCTCTGTCCTCTATCTGTCCTCTATCCCATAGAGATACATCACCCCTCTGTCCTCTATCTGTCCTCTATCCCATAGAGATACATCACCCCTCTGTCTGATCCACCCTCTGTCCTCTATCCCTATCCCATAGATACATCACCCTGTCCTCTGTCCTCTATCCCATAGAGATACATCACCCTCTCTGTCCTCTATCTGTCCTCTATCCCATATTGAGATACATCACCCTCTGTCCTCTATCTGTCCTCTATCCCATAGAGATACATCACCCTCTGTCCTCTATCCCTCTATCCCATACAGATACATCACCTTCTGTCCTCTATCATGTCCTCTATCCCATAGAGATACATCACCCTCTGTCCTCTATCTGTCCTCTATCCCATATTGATACATCACCCCTCTGTCCTCTATCCCATAGAGATATATCACCCCTCTGTCCTCTATAGAGATATATCACCCTCTCTGTCCTCTATCCCTATCCATAGAGATATATCACCCTCTGTCCTCTATCCCATAGAGATACATCACCCCTCTGTCCTCTATCCCATAGAGATATATCACCCCTCTGTCCTCTATCCCATAGAGATATATCACCCTCTGTCCTCTATCTTTCCACTATCCCATAGAGATATATCACCCCCTCTCTGTCCTCTATCCCATATTGATACATCACCCTCTGTCCTCTATCCCATAGAGATACATCACCCTCTGTCCTCTATCTGTCCTCTATCCCATAGAGATACATCACCCCTCTGTCCTCTATCCCATACAGATACATCACCCTCTGTCCTCTATCCCATAGAGATACATCACCCTCTGTCCTCTATCTGTCCTCTATCCCATAGAGATACATCACCCTCTGTCCTCTATCTGTCCTCTATCCCATAGAGATACATCACCCCTCTGTCCTCTATCTGTCCTCTGTCCTCTATCCCATAGAGATATATCACCCCTCTGTCCCTCTATCTGTCCTCTATCCCATAGAGATATATCACCCCTCTGTCCTCTATCTGTCCTCTATCCCATAGAGATACATCACCCCTCCCATAGTCCTCTATCCCATAGAGATACATCACACCCTCTGTCCTCTATCCCATGATACATCACCCTCTGTCCTCTATCCCATATTGATACATCACCCTTCTGTCCTCTATCTGTCCTCTATCCCATAGAGATACATCACCCCTCTGTCCTCTATCTGTCCTCTATCCCATACAGATACATCATCCTTCTGTCCTCTACATGTCCTCTATCCCATAGAGATACATCACCCCTCTGTCCTCTATCTGTCCTCTATCCCACATTGATACATCACCCCTCTGTCCTCTATCCCATAGAGATATATCACCCCTCTGTCCTCTACCCCATAGAGATATATCACCCCTCTGTCCTCTATCCCATAGAGATATATCACCCTCTGTCCTCTATCCCATAGAGATACATCACCCCTCTGTCCTCTATCTGTCCTCTATCCCACATTGATACATCACCCCTCTGTCCTCTATCCCATAGAGATATATCACCCCTCTGTCCTCTACCCCATAGAGATATATCACCCCTCTGTCCTCTATCTTTCCACTATCCCATAGAGATACATCACCCCTCTGTCCACTATCTGTCCTCTATCCCATAGAGATATATCACCCTCTGTCCCCTTTCTGTCCTCTATCTGTCCTCTATCCCATAGAGATACATCACCCCTCTGTCCCCTCTCTGTCCTCTATCCCATATTGATACATCACCCTTCTGTCCTCTATCTGTCCTCTATCCCATAGAGATACATCACCCTCTGTCCTCTATCTGTCCTCTATCCCATAGAGATACATCATACATCACCCTATCTGTCCTCTGTCCTCTATCCCATAGAGATACATCACCCCCTCTGTCCTCTATCCCATAGAGATACATCACCCCTCTGTCCTCTATCTGTCCTCTATCCCATATTGATACATCACCCCTCTGTCCTCTATCTTTCCTCTATCCCATAGAGATACATCACCCTCTGTCCCTGTCCTCTATCTGTCCTCTATCCCATAGAGATACATCACCCCTCTGTCCTCTATCTGTCCTCTATCCCATAGAGATACATCACCCTCTGTCCTCTATCTGTCCTCTATCCCATAGAGATACATCACCCTCTGTCCTCTATCCCATAGTCATCACCCCTCTGTCCTCTATCCCATAGAGATACATCACCCTCTGTCCTCTATCCCTGTCCTCTATCCCATAGAGATACATCACCCTCTGTCCTCTCTGTCCTCTATCCCATAGAGATACATCACCCTCTGTCCTCTATCTGTCCTCTATCCCATATTGATACATCACCCTCTGTCCTCTATCCCTCTATCCCATAGAGATACATCACCCCTCTGTCCCCTCTGTCCTCTATCTGTCCTCTATCCCATAGAGATACATCACCCTCTGTCCTCTATCTGTCCTCTATCCCATAGAGATACATCACCCCTCTGTCCTCTATCTGTCCTCTATCCCACATTGATACATCACCCCTCTGTCCTCTATCCCATAGAGATATATCACCCCTCTGTCCTCTATCCCATAGAGATACATCACCCCTCTGTCCTCTATCTGTCCCTATAGAGATATATCACCCCTCTGTCCTCTATCTTTCCACTATCCCATAGAGATATATCACCCCTCTGTCCTCTATCCCATATTGATACATCACCCTTCTGTCCTCTATCCCATATTGATACATCACCCCTCTGTCCTCTATCTGTCCTCTATCCCATAGAGATACATTACCCCTCTGTCCTCTATCCAATACAGATACATCACTCCTCTGTCCTCTATCCCATAGAGATACATCACCCCTCTGTCCTCTATCTATCCTCTATCCCATATTGATACATCACCCTTCTGTCCTCTATCTGTCCTCTATCCCATAGAGATACATCACCCCTCTGTCCTCTATCTGTCCTCTATCCCATAGAGATACATCACCCCTCTGTCCTCTATCTGTCCTCTATCCCATAGAGATATATCACCCCTCTGTCCTCTATCCCATAGAGATACATCACCCCTCTGTCCTCTATCCCATGTCATCACCCTATCCCATAGAGATATATCACCCCTCTGTCCTCTATCCCATAGAGATACATCACCCCTCTGTCCTCTATCCCATACAGATACATCACCCCTCTGTCCTCTATCCCCCATACAGATACATCACCCCTCTGTCCTCTATCTGTCCATCCCATAGATACATCACCCTCTGTCCTCTATCTGTCCTCTATCCCATTGATACATCACCCTCTGTCCTCTATCCCATAGAGATACATCACCCCTCTGTCCTCTGTCCCATAGAGATATATCACCCTCTGTCCTCTATCCCATAGAGATATATCATCACCCTCTGTCCTCTATCTCTATCCCATAGAGATACATCACCCCTCTGTCTGTCCTCTATCTGTCCTCTATCCCACATTGATACATCACCCTCTGTCTGTCCTCTATCCCATAGAGATATATCACCCCTCTGTCCTCTACTGTCCCCCATAGAGATACATCACCCCTCTGTCCTCTATCTTTCCACTATCCCATAGAGATACATCACCCTCTGTCCACTATCTGTCCTCTATCCCATAGAGATACATCACCCCTCTGTCCCTTTCTGTCCTCTATCTCCTCTATCCCATAGAGATACATCACCCCTCTGTCCCCTCTCTGTCCTCTATCCCATAGATACATCACCCTCTGTCCTCTATCTGTCCTCTATCCCATAGAGATACATCACCCCTCTGTCCTCTATCTGTCCTCTATCCCATAGATACATCACCCTCTGTCCTCTATCCCATAGAGATACATCACCCCTCTGTACTCTATCCCATAGAGATACATCACCCCTCTGCCCCCTCTCTGTCCTCTATCCCACATTGATACATCACCCCTCTGTCCTCTATCTTTCCTCTGTCCCATAGAGATACATCACCCCTCTGTCCCCTTTCTGTCCTCTATCTGTCCTCTATCCCATAGAGATACATCACCCCTCTGTCCTCTATCTGTCCTCTATCCCATACAGATACATCACCCCTCAGTTCTCTATCCCATAGAGATACATCACCCCTCTGTCCTCTATCTGTCCTCTATCCCATAGAGATACATCACCCCTCTGTCCTCTATCTGTCCTCTATCCCATAGAGATACATCACCCTCTGTCCTCTATCTGTCCTCTATCCCATAGAGATACATCACCCCTCTGTCCTCTATCTGTCCTCTATCCCATAGAGATACATCACCCTCTGTCCTCTATCTGTCCTCTATCCCATAGAGATACATCACCCCTCTGTCCCCTCTCTGTCCTCTATCCCATATTGATACATCACCCTCTGTCCTCTATCTGTCCTCTATCCCATAGATACATCACCCCTCTGTCCTCTATCTGTCCTCTATCCCATAGAGATACATCACCCCTCTGTCCTCTGTCTATCCCATAGAGATACATCACCCTCTGTCCTCTATCTGTCCTCTATCCCATATTGAGATACATCACCCCTCTGTCCTCTATCTGTCCTCTATCCCAGAGATACATCACCCCTCTGTCCTCTATCTGTCCTCTATCCCATAGAGATACATCACCCTCTGTCCTCTATCTGTCCTCTATCCCATAGAGATACATCACCCTCTGTCCTCTGTCCTCTATCTGTCCTCTATCCCATAGAGATACATCACCCCTCTGTCCTCTATCTGTCCTCTATCCCATAGAGATACATCACCCCTCTGTCCTCTGTCCTCTATCTGTCCTCTATCCCATAGATACATCACCCCTCTGTCCTCTATCTGTCCTCTATCCCATACCCCTCTGAGATACATCACCCTCTGTCCTCTATCTGTCCTCTATCCCATAGAGATACATCACCCCTCTGTCCTCTATCTGTCCTCTATCCCATAGAGATACATACACCCTCTGTCCTCTGTCCTCTGTCCTCTATCCCATAGAGATACATCACCCCTCTGTCCTCTATCTGTCCTCTATCCCATAGAGATACATCACCCTGTCTGTCCTCTATCTGTCCTCTCTATCCCATAGAGATACATCACCCCTCTGTCCTCTATCTCCATAGTACATCACCCTGTCCCCTGTCCTCTATCCCATAGAGATACATCACCCCTCTGTCCTCTATCTGTCCTCTATCCCATAGAGATACATCACCCTCTGTCCTCTATCCCATAGAGATACATCACCCTCTGTCCTCTATCTGTCCTCTATCCCATAGAGATATATCACTGTCCTCTCTGTCCTCTATCCCATAGAGATACATCACCCCTCTGTCCTCTATCCCAATACAGATACATCACCTGTCCTCTGTCCTCTATCCCATAGAGATACATCACCCTGTCTGTCCTCTATCTATCCTCTATCCCATATTGATACATCACCCTCTGTCCTCTATCTGTCCTCTATCCCATAGAGATACATCACCCCTCTGTCCTCTATCTGTCCTCTATCCCATAGAGATACATCACCCTCTGTCCTCTATCTGTCCTCTATCCCATAGAGATATATCACCCTCTGTCCTCTATCCCATAGAGATACATCACCCCTCTGTCCTCTATCTGTCCTCTATCCCATAGAGATATATCACCCCTCTGTCCTCTATCCCATAGAGATACATCACCCCTCTGTCCTCTATCCCATACAGATACATCACCCCTCTGTCCTCTATCCCATACAGATACATCACCCCTCTGTCCTCTATCCCATAGAGATACATCACCCCTCTGTCCTCTATCTGTCCTCTATCCCATATTGATACATCACCCTTCTGTCCTCTATCTGTCCTCTATCCCATAGAGATACATCACCCCTCTGTCCTCTATCTGTCCTCTATCCCATACAGATACATCACCCTTCTGTCCTCTATATGTCCTCTATCCCATAGAGATACATCACCCCTCTGTCCTCTATCTGTCCTCTATCCCACATTGATACATCACCCCTCTGTCCTCTATCCCATAGAGATATATCACCCCTCTGTCCTCTACCCCATAGAGATATATCACCCTCTCTGTCTCTATCCCATAGAGATATATCACCCTCTGTCCTCTATCCCATAGAGATACATCACCCCTCTGTCCTCTGTCCTCTATCCCATAGAGATACATCACCCCTCTGTCCTCTATCCCATCCCAGAGATATATCACCCCTCTGTCCTCTATCCCCATAGAGATATATCACCCTCTGTCCTCTATCTTTCCACTATCCCATAGAGATACATCACCCTCTGTCCTCTATCTGTCCTCTATCCCATAGAGATACATCACCCCTCTGTCCCCTTTCTGTCCTCTATCCCTCTATCCCATAGAGATACATCACCCCTCTGTCCTCTATCTGTCCTCTATCCCATATTGATACATCACCCTTCTGTCCTCTATCTGTCCTCTATCCCATAGAGATACATCACCCCTCTGTCCTCTATCTGTCCTCTATCCCATAGAGATACATCACCCTCTGTCCTCTATCCCATAGAGATACATCACCCTCTGTCCTCTATCCCATAGAGATACATCACCCCCCTGTCCTCTATCTGTCCTCTATCCCATAGAGATACATCACCCCTCTGTCCTCTATCTGTCCTCTATCCCATAGAGATACATCACCCCTCTGTCCTCTATCTTTCCTCTATCCCAAAGAGATACATCACCCCTCTGTCCTCTGTCCTCTATCCCATATTGATACATCACCCCCTCTGTCCTCTATCTGTCTCTATCCCATATTGATACATCACCCCTCTGTCCTCTATCTGTCCTCTATCCCATAGAGATACATTACCCCTCTGTCCTCTATCTAATATAGAGATACATCACCCTCTGTCCTCTATCTGTCCTCTATCCCATAGGTACATCACCCTCTGTCCTCTATCTGTCCTCTATCCCACATTGATACATCACCCTCTGTCCTCTATCTGTCCTCTATCCCATAGAGATACATCACCCCTCTGTCCTCTATCTGTCCTCTATCCCATAGAGATACATCACCCTCTGTCCTCTATCTTTCCTCTATCCCATAGAGATACATCACCCCTCTGTCCTCTATCTGTCCTCTATCCCATAGAGATACATCACCCCTCTGTCCTCTATCTGTCCTCTATCCCATAGAGATACATCACCCCTCTGTCCTCTATCTGTCCTCTATCCCATATTGATACATCACCCCTCTGTCCTCTATCTGTCCTCTATCCCATAGAGATACATCACCCCTCTGTCCTCTATCTGTCCTCTATCCCATACAGATACATCACCCTTCTGTCCTCTATCCCATAGAGATACATCACCCCTCTGTCCTCTATCTGTCCTCTATCCCATACAGATACATCACCCTTCTGTCCTCTATATGTCCTCTATCCCATAGAGATACATCACCCCTCTGTCCTCTATCTGTCCTCTATCTCACATTGATACATCACCCCTCTGTCCTCTATCCCATAGAGATATATCTCTGTCCTCTATCCCATAGAGATATATCACCCTCTGTCCTCTATCTGTCCTCTATCCCATAGAGATATATCACCCTCTGTCCTCTATCTGTCCTCTATCCCATAGAGATACATCACCCCTCTGTCCTCTATCTGTCCTCTATCCCACATTGATACATCACCCCTCTGTCCTCTATCCCATAGAGATATATCACCCCTCTGTCCTCTATCCCATAGAGATATATCACCCCTCTGTCCTCTATCTGTCCTCTATCCCATAGAGATATATCACCCCTCTGTCCCCTTTCTGTCCTCTATCTGTCCTCTATCCCATAGAGATACATCACCCCTCTGTCCCCTCTCTATCCTCTATCCCATATTGATACATCACCCTTCTGTCCTCTATCTGTCCTCTATCCCATAGAGATACATCACCCCTCTGTCCTCTATCCCATAGAGATACATCACCCCTCTGTCCTCTATCTGTCCCCTATCCCATAGAGATACATCACCCTTCTGTCCTCTATCTGTCCTCTATCCCATAGAGATACATCACCCCTCTGTCCCCTTTCTGTCCTCTATCTGTCCTCTATCCCATAGAGATACATCACCCCTCTGTCCTCTATCTGTCCTCTATCCCATTCAGATACATCACCCCTCAGTTCTCTATCCCATAGAGATACATCACCCCTCTGTCCTCTATCTGTCCTCTATCCCATAGAGATACATCACCCCTCTGTCCTCTATCTGTCCTCTATCCCATAGAGATACATCACCCCTCTGTCCCCTTTCTGTCCTCTATCTGTCCTCTATCCCATAGAGATACATCACCCCTCTGTCCTCTATCTGTCCTCTATCCCATAGAGATACATCACCCCTCTGTCCTCTATCTGTCCTCTATCCCATAGAGATACATCACCCCTCTGTCCTCTATATGTCCTCTATCCCATAGAGATACATCACCCCTCTGTCCTCTATCTGTCCTCTATCCCACATTGATACATCACCCCTCTGTCCTCTATCCCATAGAGATACATCACCCCTCTGTCCCCTCTCTGTCCTCTATCCCATATTGATACATCACCCTTCTGTCCTCTATCCCATATTGATACATCACCCCTCTGTCCTCTATCTGTCCTCTATCCCATAGAGATATATCACCCCTCTGTCCTCTATCCCATAGAGATACATTACCCCTCTGTCCTCTATCCATACAGATACATCACTCCTCTGTCCTCTATCCCATAGAGATACATCACCCCTCTGTCCTCTATCTATCCTCTATCCCATATTGATACATCACCCTTCTGTCCTCTATCTGTCCTCTATCCCATAGAGATACATCACCCCTCTGTCCTCTATCTGTCCTCTATCCCATAGAGATACATCACCCCTCTGTCCTCTATCTGTCCTCTATCCCATAGAGATATATCACCCCTCTCTCCTCTACCCCATAGAGATATATCACCCCTCTGTCCTCTATCTGTCATCTATCCCATAGAGATATATCACCCCTCTGTCCTCTATCCCATAGAGATACATCACCCCTCTGTCCTCTATCCCATACATCACCCTCTCTGTCCTCTATCCCATAGAGATACATCACCCTTCTGTCCTCTATCTGTCCTCATCCCATAGAGATACATCACCCCTCTGTCCTCTATCTGTCCTCTATCCCATAGAGATACATCACCCCTCTGTCCTCTATCTGTCCTCTATCCCATAGAGATACATCACCCCTCTGTCCTCTATCCCTCTATCCCATAGAGATACATACATCACCCCTCTGTCCTCTATCCCATATATTGATACATCACCCCTCTGTCCTCTATCTGTCCATATCCCATAGATACATCACCCCTCTGTCCTCTATCTGTCCTCTATCCCATAGAGATACATCACCCCTCTGTCCTCTATCCCATAGAGATACATCATACATCACCACCCTCTGTCCTCTATCTAGCCTCTATCCCATATTGATACATCACCCTTCTGTCCTCTATCTGTCCTCTATCCCATAGAGATACATCACCCCTCTGTCCTCTATCTGTCCTCTATCCCATAGAGATACATCACCCCTCTGTCCTCTATCTGTCCTCTATCCCATAGAGATACATCACCCCTCTGTCCTCTATCTGTCCTCTATCCCATAGAGATACATCACCCCTCTGTCCTCTATCTGTCCTCTATCCCATAGAGATACATCACCCCTCTGTCCTCTATCTGTCCTCTATCCCATAGAGATACATCACCCCTCTGTCCTCTATCTGTCCTCTATCCCATAGAGATACATCACCCCTCTGTCCTCTATCTGTCCTCTATCCCATAGAGATACATCACCCTCTGTCCTCTATAGAGATACATCACCCCTCTGTCCTCTATCTCCCATAGAGATACATCACCCTCTGTCCTCTATCTGTCCTCTATCCCATAGAGATACATCACCCCTCTGTCCTCTATCTGTCCTCTATCCCATACAGATACATCACCCTCTGTCCTCTATCTGTCCTCTATCCCATAGAGATACATCACCCTCTGTCCTCTATCTGTCCTCTATCTCCACATTGATACATCACCCCTCTGTCCTCTATCCCATATTGATATATCACCCTGTCCTCTGTCCTCTATCCCACATAGAGATATATCACCCCTCTGTCCTCTATCTGTCCTCTATCCCATAGAGATACATCACCCTCTGTCCTCTATCTGTCCTCTATCCCATAGAGATACATCACCCCTCTGTCCTCTGTCCTCTATCCCATAGAGATACATCACCCCTCTGTCCTCTATCCCATCCCATAGAGATATATCACCCTCTGTCCTCTATCTGTCCTCTATCCCATAGAGATACATCACCCTCTGTCCCCTCTGTCCTCTATCTGTCCTCTATCCCATAGAGATACATCACCCTCTGTCCTCTATCTGTCCTCTATCCCATAGAGATACATCACCCCTCTGTCCTCTTCTGTCCTCTATCTGTCCTCTATCCCATAGAGATACATCACCCCTCTGTCCTCTATCTGTCCTCTATCCCATATTGATACATCACCCTCTGTCCTCTATCTGTCTGTCCTCTATCCCATAGAGATACATCACCCTCTGTCCTCTATCCTCTATCCCATAGAGATACATCACCCTCTGTCCTCTATCCCATGTACATCACCCTCTGTCCTCCTATCCCATAGAGATACATCACCCTCTGTCCTCTATCTGTCCTCTATCCCATAGAGATACATCACCCTCTGTCCTCTTTCTGTCCTCTATCCCTCTATCCCATAGAGATACATCACCCTCTGTCCTCTATCTGTCCTCTATCCCATTCAGATACATCACCCTCTTGTCCTCTATCCCATAGAGATACATCACCCCTCTGTCCTCTATCTGTCCTCTATCCCATAGAGATACATCACCCCTCTGTCCTCTGTCCTCTATCTGTCCTCTATCCCATAGAGATACATCACCCTCTGTCCTCTATCTGTCCTCTATCCCATAGAGATACATCATCCCCTCTGTCCTCTCTATCCCATACATCTGTCCTCTATCCCATAGAGATACATCACCCCTCTGTCCTCTATCTGTCCTCTGTCCCATCCCAGAGATACATCACCCCTCTGTCCTCTATCTGTCCTCTATCCCATATTGATACATCACCCTCTGTCCTCTATCCCATAGAGATACATCACCCCTCTGTCCTCTATCTGTCCTCTATCCCATAGAGATACATCACCCCTCTGTCCTCTATCTGTCCTCTATCCCATAGAGATACATCACCCTCTCTGTCCTCTATCTGTCCTCTATACAGATACATCACCCTCTGTCCTCTATCTGTCCTCTATCCCATAGAGATACATCACCCCTCTGTCCTCTCCTCTATCCCATAGAGATACATCACCCTGTCCTCTGTCCTCTATCCCATAGAGATACATCACCCCTCTGTCCTCTATCTGTCCCCTATCCCATAGAGATACATCACCCTTCTGTCCTCTATCTGTCCTCTATCCCATAGAGATACATCACCCCTCTGTCCTCTATCTGTCCTCTATCCCATAGAGATACATCACCCCTCTGTCCTCTATCTTTCCTCTATCCCAAAGAGATACATCACCCCTCTATCCCATATTGATACATCACCCTTCTGTCCTCTATCCCATAGAGATACATTACCCCTCTGTCCTCTATCTAATACAGATACATCATCCCTCTGTTCTCTATCTGTCCTCTATCCCATACAGATACATCACCCCTCTGTCCTCTATCTGTCCTCTATCCCATAGAGATACATCACCCTCTGTCCTCTATCTGTCCTCTATCTATCTGTCCTCTATCCCATCCCATAGAGATACATCACCCTCTGTCCTCTATCTGTCCTCTATCCCATAGAGATACATCACCCCTCTGTCCTCTATCTGTCCTCTATCCCATAGAGATACATCACCCCTCTGTCCTCTATCCCATAGAGATACATCACCCTCTGTCCTCTATCTGTCCTCTATCCCATAGAGATACATCACCCTCTGTCCTCTATCTGTCCTCTATCCCATAGAGATACATCACCCCTCTGTCCTCTATCTGTCCTCCCATAGAGATACATCACCCTCTGTCCTCTATCTGTCCTCTATCCCATAGAGATACATCACCCCCTCTGTCCTCTATCCCATAGAGATACATCACCCTCTGTCCCTCTGTCCTCTATCCCATAGAGATACATCACCTGTCCTCTCTGTCCTCTATCCCATAGAGATACATCACCCCTCTGTCCTCTATCTGTCCTCTATCCCATACAGATACATCACCCTTCTGTCCTCTATATGTCCTCTATCCCATAGAGATACATCACCCCTCTGTCCTCTATCTGTCCTCTATCCCACATTGATACATCACCCCTCTGTCCTCTATCCCATAGAGATATATCACCCCTCTGTCCTCTACCCCATAGAGATATATCACCCCTCTGTCCTCTATCTGTCCTCTATCCCATAGAGATATATCACCCCTCTGTCCTCTATCCCATAGAGATACATCACCCCTCTGTCCTCTATCTGTCCTCTATCCCAGATTGATACATCACCCTCTGTCCTCTATCCCATAGAGATATATCACCCCTCTGTCCTCTATCCCATAGAGATATATCACCCTCTGTCCTCTATCTGTCCTCTATCCCATAGAGATACATCACCCCTCTGTCCTCTATCTGTCCTCTATCCCATAGAGATACATCACCCCTCTGTCCCTTTCTGTCCCCCTCTATCTGTCCTCTATCCCATAGAGATACATCACCCCTCTGTCCCTCTCTGTCCTCTATCCCATATTGATACATCACCCTTCTGTCCTCTATCTGTCCTCTATCCCATAGAGATACATCTGTCCCTCTGTCCTCTATCTGTCCTCTATCCCATAGAGATACATCACCCCTCTGTCCTCTATCTGTCCCTATCCCATAGAGATACATCACCCCTCTGTCCTCTATCTGTCCTCTATCCCATAGAGATACATCACCCCTCTGTCCCTCTATCCCATAGAGATACATCACCCTCTGTCCTCTATCTGTCCCTATCCCATAGAGATACATCACCCCTCTGTCCTCTATCTGTCCTCTATCCCATAGAGATACATCACCCTCTGTCCTCTATCTGTCCTCTATCCCATAGAGATACATCACCCTCTGTCCTCTATCTGTCCTCTATCCCATAGAGATACATCACCCTCTGTCCTCTGTCCTCTATCTGTCCTCTATCCCATAGAGATACATCACCCTCTGTCCTCTATCTGTCCTCTATCCCATAGAGATACATCACCCCTCTGTCCTCTATCTGTCCTCTATCCCATAGAGATACATCACCCTCTGTCCTCTATCTGTCCTCTATCCCATAGAGATACATCACCCCTCTGTCCTCTATCTGTCCTCTATCCCACATTGATACATCACCCTCTGTCCTCTATCCCATATCCCAGATACATCACCCTCTGTCCCCTATCTGTCCTCTATCCCATATTGATACAT